>NW_003852476.1:1664317-1669317 GCF_000181295.1 Otolemur garnettii | reverse complement strand
TCCTTATCAAGCACCTTCTGTATATCGTGTACATATGAGTGTATATATAATGTATTAATACATATACATATTTTCTTAACAGATAAGAAATGAATTATGTATATTATATATATACACACACACATTTCATAGATATATACACATCTATGTACTCTAACCTCCCTTATGAGAGGAGTTGGTTTGATCTACATCTATCAAACAATGAAATTTCACAATACAGCCAATATGACTTCCATAGATTCTTGTCCCTTTATTTCCACATAGTCTGTTAATTAGAATTTGAAGTCAGGAGGTGAGATTCATTCATTTATTGTTTTTTAATGTCAATTAAAAAATATGAAAATTATACACAAAATCATTTTTATGCTCCTTCTTGTGAAAGTGAAAGGATCTGGAAATTTCATTGTCAGACCCTCTTAATGCTGTGGACACAAGCACAGAAGTAAGAAACATTCTCTTAAGAAGGATTCATGGATGTGAATTTCACTATTTCAGATTTAGAGTTAAAAGATTGCCTTTTTACACAATATTCTGATATTCTTCATTTCACAACCTCATCTAATTAAATCTTTCACTATCAGACACCAGGTTTTTAAGAGGGATTTTGGTAGAGGCAATGTGAGCTCCACAACTTCTGTACCCAGTGGAATGCTATTAGAAATATACGTTTTTTGCTTTTTTTCTTTTATTGGCTGTTCCGAAGGCAAAAGAAAAAAATTTAAAGAACCAAAAACAAAATTTCACAATAAAAACAAAGAAGATATCTCTCAGCTATGGTTTTTGCAAGTACTGGTTTGAAAAGTTTCATTTAAACCTGCTTTGGAATATTTAGGTGATAAACAGGAATCAGTCACAATTTTCTAAAGCATGTTTTCTAGTTCTTTTCCAGTTCACACCCTGCCATCATTCTGGTTTTATACACATTCAATCTGAAAGATTCACCAAACATAAGCAGGAACAATTACAGAATTACAAAGCAGGATTACTTCTGAAGGAAAAAAAAATCATCAGTTGTATTTTCATGAGCTATCCTATTAGACTTCATCATTAAGAAAAGTATTCAGGGCGTCTAGTGGGTGAGAAGTGCAGAGTGTGTTTTCATTTTGATATGATAGCAGCATTCAAGTCATTCTCCTCTTCACAATAGATTTTACCTGGCTTTATCTTCATAGGAAGCTGCTTTCAGTTGAAAAGCAGAGTGAATAGAAATGTCATGACATAGGATTAATGGTACAGCCGTTAGTAAATCAAATGTTTGAGGTGAAGACAGTGGAATGTGACACGCATCAGCAGGATGGACTGACTGGATTTTACAGAGACAAGTGAAAAGAAAAATTGTAATCATTGGTCGATGCTTCTGATATCTGTCCTCTGTGGAAAACGTGGCCCATTTAACCAGCTGGTCACCCTGGTGAATCTATGCACTTTGAGACATTCTCCCCAATGTTAGTTCATGCTGAAGGGTAGTCATAGAAGAAACTAATCCACTTCTTGTTCCAACTGCTTAAAGAAAAGAAAGAAAATTTGACTGAGACCAAAACCTGGCCGGTGTGTTTTACGTCTGAGAGGCCAAGATGTCTGCAAGAGACCTCACGGGAGCTTCTTCTCATGAAGTACCAAAATGGAGCACAGCTCAGCGACTGTCACCAGCATAGATTTCAGAGTACTCCTGGTAAAGATGTTAAAGCCTCAGAATGTTTTAAAGAGAGATAAGCAACTTATTTGGAGTGCTTATAAATGTAAGTTTGAGCACATTCGTGGGTTTCTTTTTCTTCTTCTGGTTAAGTATCCTCACAATATGTAAAAACTTAATTTGAAATTGGCAATGCTTAAAGATTCATTTGAGTAGCTTGGGTAAGTATGTGAAAGGTTAATTTGAAGGCTCAGTAAGGCCACTTCATGTCATCACCGACATCTTCACATGCAATAGTCTTTAAATTCCACGTAGCTAGGCATTCACTCCATAACTCCATATTTGGGGTCTCCACTTTTTTCCACTCCCAAGTTTCCTTAAGAATAAGGTTAAAACCGTTACATGCCTAATACTTCCTCAAAACTTTGTTTAAAAAAAGAAGTCACACAAAAAAGTCCATTAAATATTCACACTTTAATATATGTTCCTCAGAAACAAATGTACAGTTAGATAACATATAAAGAATTATGAATGACTAATTATATTTTGCATATTTACAGCAAAGACAATTAGCAAATAGCTTTTATATGCAAAATAAATGAAAAAGTAATTAAGATGCACTAACCAGAGCAGCAGCATCAAGTCTGTTGTCTTGTGATTCGTCCCTAACAAACATAATAATTATGCATTCATTGTCATATAATTAAAACAGCTCTGTCCTTTAGAAAAATGGTTATTTACTGTATAATAACATGAAGAGTGGCAGAAGTTTCCAATAATGGTGAGCAGGATAATTAAATATTTCTTCTTAGGAAATGCTCACCCAGTTTAGTTTATTATCATCAACTTCTACCAGCGAGCAGCTGTTCCTCAGGAATGCCAAGTGTTTTCTCTATGGTCTGGGAAAGTTATTTTCCATTTTGTTTGCAGGCTTTCTTTTTTTTTTTTTTTTTTTTCCTGCTGTTGAATTGGACAGGGATGGCCCTGAGGCACCCTTGGCCTTCCCCTGGCTGGTCCCCTGGAGGGGCCATCCCTAGCTCCAGACGGCTGTGGGAAGCAGCTTCTGGACCTGCCCGTCTCCATGGCCAGATCTGTGTTTGGTAACACAAACGTGTTCTGTCTGCTTCTCTGCTGAAATATAGTCTCTTTTTAAAGACCTTCTAACACTTTTACTACCTTGCCATTAAGATAGATCTAAATGTGCAAATAAATAAATGAATAAAATAACATCCACTAGTTATATTAGAAAAGCCACCTGCACATTAGAAATTCAGCAACAAATTTCAAAATGGTCAGCACCTTTGACATGTAAGCCACTTAAGGGACGTGGGCTATTCTCTGCCTCCCCACCAACCAGCAGAATGTGGGGGCCATTTTGTTTCCCCCAAGCTGAGAGCCTGGTGGTGTCTGTGCCCACCAGTCACATCACAGCCTGCGGCTTCTACAAGGGCACAGTGTAATGCAATCAGAAATTATTTCGGCAGGAGATACAAATGATTTTCTGTTTAAGTGGTACAGTTTGATATATTCATACTATTGTGTTATTATGTGTATAGTCAACAAAATTAATTCATTTTGTATAATAAAATCGCGTGTCCAGTGGGAATAGACAGTGCAAGGGTAATTAGTGAGAGTAGTATTTGTTTATTGGTTATTGCTCTCTCTAAAAATGTGATATTAGGTTTAAAAATTATTACATACAACACCTTCAATACTAGAGAAGAATAAATCTTAGGTAGAAATAAATGTATTGACTTACTAATCGAAATTTCTTTTATTTAAAGTGTATTTAATATTAAATAATGTGATATTACCTAAATACTAAGATTTTTCTTTTTGTTGTATATTGCATAATTTTAAAATATTATTAAAGGTAAATCTCAACATGAGAGAGTAGGAAAATAAATGATTTGGGTTGCGCTTTGTCATTTGACTTCATTGAATTTTGACAATGAATTTCTTCAGCACTTACTGATTTGTCCTTCATTTCTGTATTAAGTTCAAGAAACAAATAGTAGTCAGTAAGCACAGCATCTTATTCTGTGCAATTTTAATAAAGAGCCATGGCCTTATTTTGAACAGTTTATCCAGGACTATGTAGATATTTTTTAAATATTCTATGCTGTAAGCTCCCTTTGGCCTGTGATAAAATGAAAATGGACCAAGGAGAACCTAGGGAGGAAATATACATTCTTCATCCCCTTGATAAATTTAGCAGAATTTAACTGGAGTTTAGAATACTAAAAAGAAATAATTGCCCTGAAGTGAAGCTGGTTGGTGCATCATTAGAGACCCTGTATGCTACCAACAAAATTTGGGGAAATAGAAAGAAAATAGAACTCAAATTCATAGCAGGGTGTTCAGATAGCTAATTTATTAGGAAAAGGAAGAAATGAAAAAGTCATATTCGTAAACTCTGATGCAAATACAGTGAAGTTTACCCACCCTTCCTAGCGCAACCAGGGACAGCAGGAAAAGTCAGAAAAACATATTTTTGATTTTATAATTGATATTTGAAGGAATCCTAATAATTCCAAATTAATTCTAGGTAGTCATGATGGGGAAAAAATCATATCCTTATTCCTCCTTACATTCAGTATCATTTTCCTTTTTAGTTACTTGGGCGGTGGAGGACGCAGGGAGCACCCCAGGTTTTCTGCAGCTTGTAGTGCTTATGACAGGTTGTCATGTGACCGTATATACGTGTGTATTTTTATCTAACTGAAGTTCCTTTTAAGCATGTCAGTAATCTTCTGTCTTGCAACTCTAAAGTATAGTGGGCTGCTGACGGTTACCGCAGGAATGTCACTTTATGTACCTGCTATGACAGACAGCAAAAGTGATCAAACATCACTCTAACTCTTAATAATGAGCTTAATTCTCTCTTGCAGGGACAAAGTCCATGAGGTGGGAGATGAGAAGGCCGCTAGGTGAGCGTGTGCCCCTGTTCCTGTCCTCCCTCCTTCCTAAAGCACACATTCCTCAGCAGTGTGGGAAGGAGAAAGACCAAGCCCAACCTTCAGATAATCCTCTTTGACCATGTCATAAAAACCCTAATTATTCAAAATGTACAAGTCATCTGTAATTGTTCTCCATACCCTTCAGTCTAGAGCCTGGTCACAAACCGTGCACCCAGCCAGGGTACAGGGACGGTGTCTTTTTCTGGGTAAACTCTCCAGGTGGTGCGTGGGCTGTGACAAATACTTGACACATAGTTGCTTGACAAATACTGTTGATGAAGGCTTCCATCAGACGGATGCACACCTAAGTGTTGTTGGTCCTTTTCAAATTAATGTGGAGAGAGACTTAACCTAAAAGACTCAAATACTGGGACCTGGCTCGGCCCCTATGGCTCAAGCAGCTAAGG
>NW_003852476.1:1659761-1664114 GCF_000181295.1 Otolemur garnettii | reverse complement strand
GGCTCTGTCTCAAAAAAAAAAAAAAAAAAAATACTGGGACCTGGTTGTTTATACTCTCACATCCACCTGAAATAAGTAAATAAATACAAGGTAAAAAAAATAAATAAAATTAGTGTTGAAAGAAATGTGCTTCTGTTTTGCACATTACTCATCTCCTACCCTGCTCTGCTTCCCTCTCCTGCACACAGTTTTAGTCTCTGCATATCTTACATATAACCCCAGCTATATCTGTTGTTATTTATGATATATACCAATCAATAGTTATTTATGATGTGGTCAGTCAATAGCCATTAAATAACGAATTAAGTGAATGCATGAATAATGTGAACATTAGCTGAATGTGCTCAGAGATGTGGAAATGCATCTTTCAGCAGAGGTAATGTCTTTATCTCAGCTCTGGCTGTGTGGAACTTGTGGTCCAGCTAACAGTGTCATGGCAATTTGAACACTTACACAGCAAGGCTGTGAACTCTACCTCGATGTGTATTTTTGAAAATAAATGCCCTATCTTTAAGGATGGAGACAACCATAGGTGAGATGAGAAACATAGTTGTTTCTGCCACAGTTGTGGCTCCTCCTTTGGAAGCTCCCTGGGCCCTGAGGCCCGTCCACACTATGGCTGTTGATTTGGAGGGCTTTGTGTTTTCCCAAAGGGCTCAAGGAGGACTGCACTATACTCTTGGAATCACCATCACTCTCCTGTAGCAGTCCCAATAATTACATTGCAGAGAGCTTTACTAGGAAGAGGACAGCCTAAATGGAGCTTTTCAAAATGATAGTCTCATCATAAAAATTTTTATAAAGATTTTCTTCACTTTTTATTTTTGGTACTTTACTAAAGTTTAATATAAAAATTACTCATAAGCCTAATATTTACTCATAAATCTAGTAACCTAGGGCAAAAAAGAAAGACTCTTCATCAACCTGGTATTCAAAAGCAGATCAGAAAGAAAGATCCAAGGCATAGATAATGGGAATCATCTCAAATACACTCTCTGTTTCACAATAAAGCTTACTAAAATGGATGTTGTTCAAGAACTTAGAAATATGAGCATTCTTACTGCTTGCAGGCTTTATTTCTGGCTATTAATTTTCATTGGCTTACTGAATTGCCTAAGGGATGAACATGAGTGGATGCGAGATGTGAGAGAACACTGTATATGAACCCTCAGTGATGCCACATGGCAGGAGATGGCACCTCCAGGTCGGCTGGCCCAGGTTTGGGTGTGAGACTGGTATGTCTGGGAGATTAATGTTTAAGATCTTTGCAGCCTTCTTTGCCCCATAAATCAGCAAGCATTTTCTGAATCCTACATTTCTATGTCCTAAAACTCTCTTGAACATTTGGTTCAATTTAAAAAATAGCATAGTTAAATAAATCCAGAGAAGTTATTGTTCAAGCAATGAACAAAAAATTTCAAACTAAGAATGCTGTGCTGAACTCCAGGGTTAATATGTAGAAATCAAACACAAGTTATTTAAGTTTTATACGTGTGTTTGTTTTTGGTGGATGGAATCACTCTCAAACGCAGTTGGTGAATAATCCACCGGGAGAGTAGGTGGTTTACCTATGGGCCCATCAAGACTTCCGGAGGGCGTCAAGCAGGAGAGTTGCAAACCTTAAACTTCTGGGTTCTGGGATTTGGCTCATTCTTGTTCCTCATTTATGGCCCAGATCCAGGAGGCATGTCAAAAAGAACCCGAGTCTCACCAAGTCAGCCGCTAATAAGGCCATCCATTTCATGGTGAGGAACCAACCTGGGAAGGCCAGCGACCGGGCAAGAGGCATTTGCAGTGAGCTCTGCTGACATGTCCAAGAAACCACCTTTTCTGCTAAAGGCCCCCTGTGAAGGATGGGTCAGGCTCCACCACCTTCAGTCTGGTTACACTCAATTCGGATAACAATCCTAAAATGCACATTGATGCTAAAGAAGTCTCTTCTTCAAAACTTTAAGGCAACAATTAAGTATTCCATTGTCACGGCTCAATTAAATGGTTTGGCCTGAGAAAATTGGGGATTGTAAAGTGAGGATGGAATGTGCTTTGATCCTCTTTCCAGGGTTATTGTTTCATTAATAAATGAACATGTCATTTGTCTCACCAGAGGGAGCTCATGCCCTCCAGGCTTTTTTCCCTTTTTTGTTCAGGTTTTATAAAGATGAATTTCCAGTGCTCTGAAATACCATGGATTAGTAGTTAAGCCTGACAGCACTTCGGGGAGTAGCGAGCTTAAAGTGCCTCACACAGGTCTCCAAAGCACTTGTTTACTAATAGAGGAAATCGGCGGCCGGCTGCAGCTGCTGATATCGCATTACCATTTGGAAAGACAGTGGCGCAGATAACAAATCACACAGTTTTAATAATTACTCCTGCATTCCCGTTTTTTGTTTCCTGCATAACTGTAAAGGCTGGATTTCTTCCAAATAAACAGATAAAAACAGTATGGAACTTTTATCTTTTAATGATAATGACAACACATCATGTTTCACTAAAAGTTGCCTGCTGAATTTTTTCTGATTTCTAGAGTTTCAATAAAATGTAATTATACTTTATAATTCCACTCTTTTAATCTTCACTTCAAAAACTCTTCACAGTAAGCAAGTTTGCCAGGCACCAGAGCAGGGGACGGACTGCCTGGACTCACCCATGTTGACGCTCCCCCCACTTTCTGTCTAGGGGTAAACCTGTCATTGAAATCGCATCCTGTACATTGAGCTGCTTTGCATTCAAATTAATAGCTAGTTTAATTTGAATGTAAAATAGCTCCATTTAGGCCATCACGTTTTTAAAAAAGAAGTAAGGCATTTGGCAATGAATGGAATTTTAAGATATGATACATTTGCAATATATTTTTAATCCCAAATTGAACCTATGTTAGGACAGGGACATTTTAATATCAATAGATAAGTCATAAAAGAAGCCCTTTTAAAAATCTGCATAGTAAATATGTGCTTTAGGGGTCAAAACTACTCCATTGTAGAGATACAGTACAGAGTGCAGTTCATATGGTTGGTGCTGGGCATTTTCCGGCAAATCTGTGCATTGTTACATTTCTATAGTCCAAGACTGGCAATTGATTTTTAAAACACACGCTGCAACTTTATTTGCCCAGTAATTACATGGACTTTATTTGGAGGTCAGAGAGAGAACAACTAAATAGGAAAATGAAGTCTTCCTCCCTCGCGCAATGAGACCATAAAGTTGGCAGACAGAAAGGAATGCTAAACTTTTTCCCAGAGCTCTAAGTTTGGTTTCCACTGGTCCATGTTCCATTGGGTGATTAGAGAAAGCTTTTTTAAAGCTCACTTCAGAATGATCTTAATTGGTGCAAGGTTGAGCCCTTTCTAGGAGGGGAGGGAAAGGTTGAATAGCCTTTTCAAGTCACATGAAAGTTTCTAGCATGAATGTACGATAATTAGATTAATAAGTAGCTTAATTTATCACAGCTGAGGATTTCAACAGCCACACATTAGAGCAAGAAAAAAAAAAAGATTAGTGTGTGATTCTAGTTTGTAAAAAAAAAAAAAAAAATGTACTGCAACTTGATTAACCTTAAATACAAAGTGCCTTTCTTTCTAGGCTACATGTGTGACAGTGGAGGGTTGTGGAGTGGGCAGTGGAGGCAGGACCTGAAATAATCAGAAAAGTCCTATTTTATTCCTTTCTGTCTCCCTGTTAATGAGCAGTGTCAGGATGGCTTGGACCAACTTTTCCTTTTTCATTTCCCAGACTTACAATAATGAGTTGACCATGAGCCTGCAGAATCTTACATGATGCTGCCCACCCACGTCAGAGGGGTGTGATTTTTTTGTACATGCAATTTGTCATAAGCAGATTTCTCTGGTCTTTCTCGAAAAAAGAAGTCATGTGACTGGCAGGATGCTATGATTTTGGTTAGGATGTGGTGTGAACACGGAGGCTTGTCAGATGGCATTATCATGGTTACCTTAGGGCTACCTAAATTTAGACTTAGGCCTTCAAGAACCAGAGATCGCCCAAACAAGGGTAGGGATGAGGTGGCTGGGCAGTATTTGTTGATAGACACGCAAAATCAAAACAATTATTCTAACAGCAAGAATAATTGATTTAAACAGACTTAAAAAATCAGATGGGAACTGGCACTCAAAACATACATACATCAGTTCAAATTATCATCCATTGGGAATCTTTTTATCCACCCCCTCAACAAATGCACAGCAAAACATTTTGAGAACAAGGAGAGAACATGCTGGGGCATCGCAAGACCACAGCATCAGGGTGGGCTAAAGTCAGATGTGATTAACTAACCCTAAACTTCCCGACTCCCGTCCAGCTGGACACAAAATCGCAGAGCACTGAGAACAAAGCCAGGGC
>NW_003852476.1:1653787-1659662 GCF_000181295.1 Otolemur garnettii | reverse complement strand
GAACCCAGCTGTGGGCAATGCATCAGATGGGCCCCTGTGCCAGCCAGGAAAGGTGTGTGCTTGGATGTCAGGAGGCAGGGGTTGGGGGAGTGAGGGGGTGGGAGAGTGGCGGGGGGAGTGGTGGCTGCTGGGACACCTTCCCACTGGAGGGAGGAGCACGAAGCCAGAACACAGACACCCTGGTAGCACCAGGGCTTCCACTGCAACAAAACTATGGTGTGTTTCTCCGAGGCCCCCAAAGCCCACAGAAAAGGTTCTGAAGAGATGCAGGCCTGGCCCATGCTCTGGCCCAGCTACTGGCAGGTAGTGACTGGTAGCCCAGCTCAGCCACTGGGGCCGCCGAAGTGAGGTTGTTTTCCCTGACGGTCACTCTTCTCTCAGATAGCAGAGCTTCTCTTCTGGGATAACAGGAAAGCTCTAATTTTTAAAAAATCACATAATGAAAAATGACATATTATGGATGACACAGACACACCGTAGTTTAAAATGTTGACATTTCGAAGCATTGATGTAATTACAGCCCCTGAGTAGACCTGGGAAGCTGAGGCCCATTGCCACCCGCCCAGACCCTGGATGCCTGCTGTAATCTAGAATGGATATTTCATTACTGGCTAACGTTATTTATTTAGGAGGAGATATGACCTCTAATTTGCCTTTAAATGATTAATTTGGTGTTTAAATAAGTGCCTTTTACTTAATAATGTTTTCTGCAACCGATTAACTTATGTCTCTTGGTTTAACCTTCTTAAAGAAACATTTTCTCTGCTCTGAGGCAATTAATGAGCTATCAAATAAATAGATACAGGAAAATGGACTGAAATTAAGGGCTGCCAGGATAGCAAAAGTGCTTTAATCTGGCAGGGGACTGTGGGTTCCTGTCCGCCATGGCTGGGAAGAGTGGCAGCCCACCTCCATCCTCCAGGAGCCCCCTTTCTGTCACTGGCTCAGTTAGGTTGTGTGTGGGGGGGACACCCCCATTAACAATTGGAAGCATTCTTCTCTCAATAGCTCGTTCTTTAAGTTTGATAAAAACAATTATAAATCTTCAAGTTGGGAATGAGTTGTCATTTTTTAATGGGAAATTAAGGGGAGATGAAAGTATATGTAATATTAATACAAAATATTAATATCAATAATATCAATGTTACTATCAAAGTGTCACAAAGCATCTTTTTCTGTCATGGAAATATAAAAATGGATTGTGTATAACTCAGTTTATCATTTTCCTGGTAATTTATTTTTAAATGCAGTTTCTCTAGGTAGTTATTTATGGGTACTGGAGGGATCTGGGGTTTGGGTTATTAGTAGAGTTTTAAACTGTCAAACTTTGCATGACTTTCTGTAGTTTGTGATAAACAATTTTTAAAAACTTGACTGATAGTCACTATCAACATTCTTTTAAAATTTGGAATTTCCCCCAATAGGGGTAAACGAGCCACCCACATGGCCCCTTTCAGGAGAGGCAGGTGTAAGTGTGGGCAGTGTGGGCACCCTGGTGCTCACCCCTCCTGCAGTCAGAGACTTGTCCCGTGGGGCACACAGCCAGCTAGCGCAGGGGGCACGCCCAAGCCTCCCTGACTGCTGACTACAAGACCGGCGAGGTGTGATGCAAACCCCTGTTGTGTCCTCAGAAGGCAAGTCGTCCCTCCTCTTTCCCTCTTCCCATTAAAACGAGCCTTCCCGGAGCCAGCTGCCATCCCAGTCGGTCTTCAGGAGGAAGAGAACTGAGGGCCTGCCTTGTTCAAGTCCCTGTCTTTCAGCTAAAACTGCGTCTTGAGTGATGCGCTGCACAGTGGACGTAAAATAAACACAAACCTCATGCTCCATGTGCCTCACTGAACGAGTTAGGAAGTCTCTCTCTCTTGCTATCTGTGAATACTAGCAGTTTCTCCTTTTTAAATTACTCTTCCTAAAATGGACCTGTCACTGAGAATCATTCAACAACTTTTGGATGGCTCTCACTTTCTCCTGAGGGAAGGACAATCCCTCTGTGACTCTCACTCGCCAGGCCGGTTTTCTAAGCTCCCCACTCACGTGCCCTGCTGCACACGTCTCCCTGCCTCTCTGGTCTAGCCTTGTCCTTCCTCTTTGCCTGCACAAGTCTTGCCAACCATGTTTTTAAAGTGGAGGGTTTGGGGGTCAAGTGGACAAGGCTGGAAGTCCTGGCTGGTTGCTGCTGGGCCCTCCGTCACTACACCCAGACCCCTCTGACTTGCCCTCACACCCCTTCTCACAGCTCATCATTGCACATCTGATTACTACCTGCCTCCCTGACTGGACCACACCTGCACGTGCACAGGGATGATGTCTATTTTATGTCACCATTTTTTCTCCAGGGGTAGCATACTGCCTAGGGCTTGGTAGACAGATACATGTTCGTTGAGTGAATGAATAAACATCTTTGAATCTATTTTTTTTGCAGTTTTTGGCTGGAGCCAGGTTTGAACCCACCACCTCCGGCATATGGGGCCAGCGCCCTACTCCTTTGAGCCATAAGTGCTGCCCGAATCTATTTTCTTATCTATTAAATGTGATTAGTAATATCTAATTCACAGTTGTTGCTAGAAAAACATGAGAAAAAAGAATGAGATAACATGTCAAAAAACTAGTACACAGTAAATAGCAAATGAACCGGAGGCAACATTGTGGATGAGCCGTTGCAGGAACTTTAGAGTTAGACCTACTTGGGTTTGGTTTTCGGCGTGTATTCTTTGGATGACACTGGACATGTTATTTAAGTTAGTTAGTTTTTCTAGGGCTCCATTTCTTCCTCTATAAACTGGTACTGATAAAATGTCCGTGGTAGTGCTAAGCATGTCCGATGTGACCGTCTGTGCCCAGCACAGTGTGTGTTCCCCAACAGCACTCGAGAACGGCGTCTGCTGCTCTTCATCATTCATCTGACCATGTACCTGTTCACTCAACAGATTTTTATCAACTACCTGCCATGTAACAACACTGAGCAACATGCTGGGGACACACACGGCACAGACCGGAGTGACCAAGGGGCAGGCCTCCTGGATCTACAGCCCAATGAGGTTGGCCAGTAGGTAAATACGCACGCCGATAAACATGTTATTCACTAACAGTGCGAAGTGCTAAAAAAGAGAAGAATAACACGCTGTTGGCAGGAGCAAAAAAAAGTTAGGGACTTAAGGAATCAGCTGCTCTTTCTGACCCAACTCAGACGCCAAGAGTTCCACAAAATCTTTTTCTGTTCCTTCCTATTTGTCCCCAAGTATGTAATCTTTTCCTTCATTCAAACCCTATACCACATTACATTTTATTTTATTTTATTGTCTTTTTAATGACAGGGTCTCACTCAGGCTGGAGTGCAGTGACATGATCATAGCTCACTGCAACCTGGAACTCCAGAGCTCAAAGGATCCTCCCGCTTCAGCCTCCCCAGTGGCCAAGCAGAACAGGAGCGCACCAGCACATCCAGCTAGTATTTTTTTATTTTTGTGGAGCTGAGATCATCCTATGTTGCCCAGCCTGGGGTCAAACTCCCAGCCTCAAGCAGCCCTGCTTCTGTGGCATCTCTAAGTGCTAGGATTCTAACTCATGATAAATCCAGCCTCAAGCAGCCCTGCTTCTGTGGCATCTCTAAGTGCTGGGATTCTAGGCATGAGCCACAGGACCTGGGCCGCTCCCTCAGCAGTGTGTCTGTCTTACTCCACTGTAATGGCAGCTGATATCAGCTACCCTTACAAAGATAACTGAAGCCCTTGTTTAATCTTTTTCATCTGGACTACAAACTTCTTAAAGATAAGGATATCTCACTCACCTCTGTTGTACATCTAGGATCTATCAGGTTCCTGTAACAAAACTAAGAGTTCCAGGGATGTCTATGGCCTAGAAATAAATGCTATGCTCTTTGACTTCCGAACATGAACCTCTCTGATATTTACATTAGGCTATTTCTTTTATATATTAATTCCTTTCACATGTTACAGATAATGAATCAGTCAGAAGCAAGTTAAAACAGAATTTTAATCATGGAAAAGGTTTAACATCCTATGTCAAGAAGGATTCTTAGAAGAAACCCAGACTGAAACCCCTGGAACAACATCTGAAGAGACTCTCTTTTCTGCCACATTTGACGGTACCTTCCCAACATAAGATCCTGCAGCTGTTTTTTCCATGATCTTGTCAGAATCTATGGTCATCATTCCTTATAACAGAGAGCATGCTGACGACTCTTTCTGGTATTACAGTCCCTTTACTGAAAGGAAAATATTCAAGTTACACCAAGATTGAAAGTAAACAATGCAGTAGAGAAAAGCTATCAGCTCCCGTAAATAAAAAAATCCAAAGACCAGGATGTTTTAGTAGCTGAGGCTTGCTCCAATGCCTCAAGGATGTCCAAAAGACCCAAGTGCTTTCCACCTGTCCACACTGGCGTCATGCGGAAGCTGGCTCCATTCTTGGCCCTGAGATACTGCTCTAGGCTCCCGGAAACATGTGCTTTCTATTTTCATGTCAGAGAGAGCAGCTTTGTTCCAGCATTCCCAGAAGCCCCTGAAATAGCTGTGTGGTCTGCTCAGTTCACCTGCCTATACCTTTGATTCTGTTCCTCCCGTCAAGGCAATGGGATGGTGGTTGGCTTGGCCATAGTCCTCTATTCTACCCCCAGATGGGAGGTGGTAAGGTCAGCTTCCACACGATTACTGGATCTCCCAGAAGGAAACTGGAGACTCTTGGGAAGCAGGGAGGAGGAAATGGATGGTGGCAACACATCTATCCTATGCGAAACACCCTGGTCTTGGTCAGCCTCAGCCCACGGAGCCAACCTTTCAGGCAATGGGATCACTTATTCAGATCAGAGAGAGAAAAGAAACAGGCATGGGTTTCCTCTCTCTCCTGAAATGGCATCATAATCTGGAGAACTTTGCTCCAATGAACTTTGCTTTTGTGTTTGTTCTTCTAGGGGGATAGTGTTATGGTCTGATAGTGTTAGCACTGTTTAATAAAATCATTTCTACTGCAAACTTTTGAAATCATTATGGATAAGTGGAGACCATGTGGCAACATATATTGCCTTAAGTACTAAATTTCCTCATAGAAATGTTAACATTTTATCTCATGTTCAAGGAAAAATAACTTGAGAGAACTTTACAGAGAAGATTGTCATTTGTCCCCACTTATTATTATTATTAAGACAGGGTCTCACTATGTTGTCCTCAGTAGAGTGCTGTGGCATCACAGCTCACAGCAACGTGAAACACTTGGGCTCAAGCAATTCTCTTGCCTGAGCCTCCCAAGTAGCTGGGACTACAGGTGCCCGCCATAATGCCTGGCTATTTTTTGGTTGCAGTTATCATTGTTGGTTAGCTGGCCTGGGCTGGGTTCGACATGCCAGCTTCAGTGTTTGTGGCTGGCACCCTACCCACTGAGCTACGGGCACCAAGCCAGTCCCCACTTATTTTGATAAGCAAAAGCTGCTAGAGAATCCACTAGATGTTTCCTATCCTCTCTCTTTCTTTGTTCTTACTTTGTCTGCTCTCTCACTGCCACCTGTATCCTCCCTGTCCTCTCCCCCCCATCTCGATCCCTATCTCTCTCTCTTTCTCATAAACATAGACTTTTTCTTCTTTCTCTGCCCATTTCCTGTCCCCATTTTCTCTGGCCCCTCTCATCCTCCCCTCTCATCCTCCCCTCTCATTCTCCCCTCTCATCCTCCCCTCTCATTCTCCCCTCTCATCTTCCCCTCTCATTCTCCCCTCTCATCCTCCCCTCTCATTCTTCCCTCTCATCCTCCCCTCTCATCCTTCCCCTCATCCTCCCCTCTCATTCTTCCCCTCATCCTCCCTTCTCATTCTTCCCTCTCATTCTTCCCCTCATCCTCCCTCTCATTCTCCCCTCTCATCCTCCC
>NW_003852476.1:1646581-1652757 GCF_000181295.1 Otolemur garnettii | reverse complement strand
GAGAAAAACTCCACTCTGTTTCCTGGTAAGCTCTACAAGCTAACTCTTATCTCCCTAATCCTCACACCAACTGTGAGGGCTAAGAAGGTGGCTCAATTTCTCACTCCCATTTCAGATTCTTGAAGGTCCAGGATGTTCAGGCACTAACAGTGTGATAGAGTGACCAGATTTTTAGGCTGGGGGTATTATTGTCTTTTCTTCTAGCTGACTTTTCAACTCTGACATTTCCTCAGAGTAGCATGAAATCTCTTTTCCAAATAACTTTAACCATCAACCATCAGCATTACCAAGCAGGACAGCTCACAAACGAGAGACAATAGTATTAAAGTCAAGTTAGATGTGGTAAGTCTTGCTTATAAAATAAAGGCATTATGCTTCAGGGTCAGCCTGAGCCACAGAGAGATCTTAAATAAATAAAAGAAATTCATTGCATATTTCCTTAGGGAACCTGATACTATAAAAATGTTTTGATTTGAAGTTTTAAAATAGCTATTTATAGTTATCAAAATTCCCTGGTTTAGGGGATGACTCTAAGAAGATTAATACAAAAGTTCTTGTAAGATATATACATCTTACATGAAAGTTTTGCCCAACATTTTCTAAATAGATATTCATAATCACTAACAGTAAAGGGAAAAAGAAATCTATCTCTGGAAAGGTAATTTAATACCTAGAGCTTGCTTACAAATAATGGGAGATTAATGAAGCTTTATGTTGTTTTTATTTCTAGTTTTAGGGATTGTCCTCATGATGACAGACAAAACATGCTATTTTCCAGTGGGGAAGGATTTGCATATAACCATCAGTTATTTTCTTCAAGGCTTTTTGTGATTCTGCACAGCTATCATGCCATTTGTCCTAGTGGAAAGATCAGTGTTAGAGTTCATTCCACATGCAACAAATAGCACCTGCTCCCTTGACAGAGCACTGTGCACAGGAGCCTTCACCACTCCTGTCCTCAAGGGTCTCACCATCTCATGAGAAAACATTCACTTAAATAATTTGATTACAACAAGTTAACCTCCGTGTGGTAGGGTGGGCAGTGTGTGATTGGAATATAAGAGGAGAATTAAGGTTCTTTGAAATCTGCAAAGGCTTCATAGAAAGGTGGCTTTCAGATGGAATTTGGAGTGGGCAAGAACAAAGAGAGATGAGGAAGATTGCTGCTCCATGAAGAGAGACAGGACATGCCAAGACAAGAAGGTGTGATACAATTTGGCCTGCTTTAGGAACCACAAGTAGTTTATTGTTGCTGGAACGTACAAGAGGAGGGTAGCATAGGAGATAAGGTGTGATGGGGGAGGCCTGGGGAAGTCACTGATGAATTTCAAGTAATATGCTCATCTTTGATTAGAAAGTATACAGAATAAATTAAGAGGGAACATCTCAGAAGCAGAAATATCAGACACCGAGCTACTGCAATATTCCAGGCAAGGGATACTGGAAATCTGAACCTTAACATGGATAGTGGGGTTAGAATAGAGGGTAAAGATATAAGATGGATTAGGAAATAGAGTCAACAGCAGTGGTTGGTTGGATGCAAGTAGCAGGAAAAGAGAACATCCTGCCTGGGCAATGGAGTGATGCCACTCTTCATAATAAGGAAAATGGGAGAAGGAGCAAGTTGAGGAAGTAGGTCGTAATTTGGGGACATTGGCAGCTTGAGACCCTCTTGCAATATCCAAGTGGAGATATCCGGTAAGCTAGACTCTTCTCCCTAGAAAAGGAAACTGAGCTGGGGCATGATGGAAGCTTTGGCCATGAGCACCAGAGGGAATGTCCACAGTAAGAGATGAAAAGGACAGAACAGAGGATCTTGCAGACACCCACCATGTACAGGTCAGGAAGAGGAACTGGAACCTTCAAAGAAGTCAGGTGACACTGGCTCAGAGAAGCAGTGGCCCCAGGGAAAAGCCGCGGACGGTTATATTAATTACATCCCTGTGTCACTTCACATTCAGCAAGTGTTTATTTCTTTTGTAATATAAAAGTATTAGATAAAAACAGATTTAACACAGAATGAGAAACTCAGCAACAAAAAGACAAACAACTCACTTGAAAAATAGGCAAGTGGCTGGGTATAGGGGCTCATGCCTGTAATTCCTACACGTTGGGGGGGTAGAGGTAGGAGGATCATTTGAAGTCAGAAGTTTGAGACCAGCCTGGGCAACACAGCAAGACTCATCTCTACAAAAAATAGATTTTGTAAGTTAGCTAGGTGTCATGACACAACACACCTATGGTCCTTGAGGCTGAGGCAGGAAGATCACTTGAGCTCTTGAGCCCAGCAATTCAAGATTTCAGTGAAGTATGCTGGTGCCACTGCACTCTAGCCTGAGTGACGGATGTGATCCTGTCTACAGAAAAAAAGGAAAAAAAAATTAACAAATAGCCATTTACCCAAAGAAGAGATACATTGACCAATAAGAAGAGATACGTGAAAAGATGCTCAACATCATTCATTAGAAATTAGGGAAACACAAATTAAACAATGAGATAAATAATATATCACTGTCCACCTCTGCTGGGACTGTCCTGAGTCAAAGACGATAAACAAACAGTAACAAGAGTGGGCAAGAACACAGAGAAATCAGGGCCTTCATATATGGCTGGCAGGAATGTAAAATACTGCAGCTTCTGGGAAAAACAGTTGGGCAGTTCCTCAGTAAGGTAACCACGGAATTGCTGTGTGACCTAGCCACCTAACTCCTAGGTATATGTCCAATAGGATTGATAACATAGGCTTGTATTAATACATGAATGTTCTTTTTTTGTTTTTTTTCCTGTGAGACAGAGTTTTACTTTATTGCCCTTGGTAGAGTGACATGGTGGCATCATAGCTCACAGCAACCTCAAACTCTTGGGCTCAGGAGATCCTCTTGCCTCAACCTCCCAAGTAGCTAGGAATACAGGCACCGCCACAATGCCTGGCTAGTTCTATTTTTATTAGAGAGGGAGTCTTGCTCTTGCTCAAGCTAGTCTCAAACTCCTGAGTTCAGGCAATCCATGTGCCTCGACCTCCCAGAGTGCTAGGATTACAGGTATGAGCCACTGCAGCCAGCCCTGCATGAATGTTCATAGCAGCTCTGTCCACAGTAGCCAAAAGGTGGAAACAACCCACACACCCATCAACAAATTAATGGACGAACAAAGTGTAGTATGAGCATACCTGGAGTATTACTCAGCCATAGGAAGCTGAAGCACTGGTGGCCTGACAACATGGATGAACCCTGAAAGCATTGTGCTACAGGGCCGGCACAAAGCCCCTCTCAGTCCTAACTGCATGCTAAAATCACCTGGAGATATTTTTGAAAAATATATTGATGCTGGGTTCCCTACCCAAGGATTCAGATTTCATAGGTCTAGAGATTGTTTTTCAAAAGTTCATTGGGTGTACAACATGGTAAATCCACTTTTATTTCCACTTTACAGATAACTCGTAAGGCTAGTAAATAATTTGCCAAAGATCACAAAGTCTGAGTAAGGCAGAGTGGCCCCAGCTGACATCAGGACGTGACTCTGATCACTGAGCTACATCATCTGAGGCAACTGTGGCATATGAGGAGCTGCTCAGGCCAGCTGCATTTTCAAAACCAGCTTAGACGCTCTCAAAAAATAAAACTGCATCTTTATTTTAGATCAGTATGACTTTTAAGATACTCCCTTATGTTCAAAGAGTAAGGTTTGCATTACTTCATCTCAGGCTGCTTTAGCATAAAACAGTTACAGCCTGGAGAGATTTTATATTATGTATCCTTAACTCCATCTTCCATAACTTATGTCAACTCTAACATCTAGTAAGAGGGAGCGTACGGTACTGGTTTAAAACGTAGGGTCTAGAGTCAGACAGATTTGCTCCGAACCCCAACTCCAGTACATACTGTGTGACCTTGGACACCCACAAACCCTCATTCTCCACCCACTGGAAAGTGAGAACAATCCATGTACACAGTGTTGATGAGAGGAGAAAATGAGGTGCCAGGCAACGCCTGGCACATGGTGAAAACAAGGGCCACAGGCTTTTATCATTGTTGTAATTCTTCATCTGCAGTAAGTTCCATCAGGAGCGTCTTGTGTTGCCTTCCAGTGGTATTTGTGCCTCTGGACTAGTTCTGTCTCACAGAGCTCGCTGCAATGGTGAGTGTCCTACACTATACAGTCTTCATCACAGTAGCCACTAGTCACATATGATGGCTGAAATTTGGTTAGTGTGACTGAGAAGCTGAATTATTTTATTTTATTTTACTTGAAATTAAACTTCAGTAGCCACACGTAGCTAGCAGCTACCTTACTGAGCAGTACTCTGCTGGACTAAAGCCGTTGAGCCACACCCAAGCTAGAGTTGCTCTGTTAGAATTCAAATCATGACATTCAGAAGGTTTTTGTAACATCTTAAGAGATGACACTAAGATCCTATTGAGGTCAAAACCTTGGTTAGGGCTTCACTTCCCAGGGATCGTCAATATCATGTATGTATTATTGATGAATAACATACAAATTTTCTAGTTATCAGGAAATTAGAGTTAGTCTAAGTAGTGTGGATACATGACAGTTTGAGATTCCTGAAATTTGCAACCAGAAAGATTTTGAGAAGTTCAAGGACAGCTATCTAGTGTGAAGACAATGAAGTCAAGTTGGGATTTTCTTGATCAGATTCTTCCTAACAAGAGAGAAATTGCCAAAAGCTAAATGAAAAAGGAATCCACCTGTGATAATAATTTGAAACCTAATTTGTTTTTATTTATAGAGACTCTAAAAATGAACTTCCAAGAAAAGCACTCAGTACATAGAGAAGAGATTAAGATAAGACTAAGTCAGGGTAGAACACAGATGCTGCCTCAGCTCCGTGTCTGGGGGCAGAGCCAGGCGCAGAGCACGAGCTTGACAAGACCCTGGGCGAGGCCGCACCTGCTGACCCATGGACTTACACAGGCAGCCTCAAGGTGGAAGGGTGGCCAGATCACCCTGCAAAGAGACAGAAGAGATCCAAACAGACAGTGGGGAAAAAAGTGTCAGCCTTAGAACACAAAGTAAACCAATAGCTCCCACAGAAAGAATATAGAAGATGAATAACTTTTTTGATTTTAAAATATCTCAATAGGTATGAATCATATGATTCAGAAATAAAATGACAGTCGAACTTCCATAGTTGACCACCTCCCTGCATCTCAAGTTGACCAGACAGGCACCACATGGACTAAGAACTATTCCTTATGTTGACCTCCTGTTTGCTACAGTCCTTGAGTGGTCAATTTACAGAAGTTCTACCAAAAAAGCAGCATTCTTCACCAATAAACCATGGTACATCCATCCAATAAAGTACTATGGAAAGGAAGGAGGAACAGACTTAGGCACCACCATCCCCCTGGATTCAGCTCCAGGGTATGTTGTTTGTTTTAAAAAATGCAAATTAACACAATTAAATATTTACATTGATATTTATTTGAATATACATATTTATTTTAATTTAATATATACTTTATGATGAATATAAATATAAATGTAAACATCAGATGGAAAAATTATAGTATGCTTATATTTCTCAAAGAAAGGAGGATGTGTTTGTGTGGATGTAATCTGCTAATAGTAATAAAAAAAATGGAAGCATTAACTACAAAATTATATAATGATTATATAATAGGGGAAGGAAAAATAGGATGGGAATAACAGAAATAATAACTAGACTTTGAATACATTCTGTTATATAGATATGTTTTGGGGAGTACACAAATTTCAAATTTAAAAGCTAATGCTAAAGACAAAGTAACATAAATGAATTTAAATGTATATCCATTCTTTGCTGGACAAAAAGAATAACCAAAGAGAACTGTAAACACTTTACAATAATTATATTGTGGGTGGGAACTTTAGTTCTATTCTGTGTAATGTAAAATAAAGAAAACAAGAAACTTTCTGATAATTTGCGTTGTCCTTGATAACTGGAATTCTTAGTGAAAAATAAAAAAGAAAATACCAGTTCGGTGCCTGTAGCTCAAGCGGCTAAGGCGCCAGCCACATACACTAGACCTGACAGGTTTGAATCCAGCCCTAGCCTGCCAAACAACAATGACAACTACAGCCAAAAAAATAGCCAGGCATTGTGGTCGGCACCTGTAGTCCCAGCTACTTGGGAGGCTGAGGCAAGAGAATTGCTTAAGCCCAGGAGTTGGAGGTGG
>NW_003852476.1:1640172-1646421 GCF_000181295.1 Otolemur garnettii | reverse complement strand
AAAAAAAAAAAAAAGAAAGAAAGAAAGAAAATACCATTGTAAGATAAAAGGGTTTGAATAACAAAACCAATGGTTTTGAATTTGAATTAGAAATCCTGTGAACTAATAGTATATTTTATTTTTAAAAAAATTTTCTTGCCTCTGTCCACTGAAAAGAATTAGAACAGCCTTATGGGATAACAGGCATCCACAGTGTCCAGACAATAAACTTGAAATTCATTTCCCACAAAGAAAAGGGACAACTTCACAGGAAAATGGCTGGTTTTAATTCTGAAGCAGAAATGTACAATGTTAACTTGGACTATCTTGTCATTTTTCCAGCTAGCAAGAAAAACACCCAAGATTATTAGGGACATGTCAAGAAGATGTAGATGGCAACTCAAAATACTCCCCATCCCCAGGATGTAATAATTTGAGCATCAGTAAAGGTAAGTTTTACAACCCACTGAATGTGGTTTAAATCCACTGTTAGAGGATGCTGGTCAACTGACCCATTGTTTAAACACTGGTAAAGTAAGCAGAGGAAACCAGCATTTATTCTTACTTTCTCACACATGCTGGTCCACTTGTCAGCCAAACAGTGTACTGTAAGGAGCGTTTCCTTTCTTTCAAAGTATTCCAAACCAGGCATGGTGGCTCACGCCTATAATCCTAGCACTCTAGGAGCCAAGATGGATGGATTGCTTGAGCTCAGGAGTTTGAGACCAGCTTGATCAAGAGCAAGACCCAGTCTCTACTAAAAAAAAAAAAAATAGAAAAACTAATCAGGTATTGTGGAGGGCACCTGTAGTCCCAGCTACTCAGGAGGCTGAGACAAGAGAATCACTTAGTCCAGGAGTCTGAGGTTGCTGTGAGCTGTGACGCCACAGCACTCTTTAGGGTGACAGAGTGAGACAGAAAAACAAGTGTACGTCCAGAAATGTTATTCCCATCCCTGTGTCTGTCTGTCCTGCCATGGTAACTGACTCTCCTGATTTGCTAGGGATGCAGGATTTTTAGTGCTGCAACTGGGACAAACTCTGAGAACAGTGACGGGCCCCTGCAGTTCAGCTACTCTGGAGCTGAGGTGGAGGATCCCTGGGGCCAGGAATGGAGACTGCAGTGAGCTGTGACTGCAGTGTGAGCCACTGCACCCCAGCTTGGGCAACATAGTAAGACCTGTTCCCTAAAAAATACCTGAGACAGTTCTAGGCAAACTAGGACGTTTGGTCATCCCTACAATTACCTCTTTCAGGCACCATTATTATTAACTTTTTAAATTTCTTTATAAAAGTAAAGCAATATAGGTGTTAATTATTTTTACTCTTTCTCATAAAAAGGTCACACTATATACCTTGTTTTGTACCTTACTTTTTTTACTTTAACAATATAAAGGCCAAACGCGGTGGGTCATGCCTGTAATCCTACCACTTTGGGAGGCCTAGATATGTGTTTGCTTGAGCTAAGGAGCTCAAGACCAGCCTGAGCCACAGCAAGACCCTGTCTCTAAAAAATAGCCAGGCATTGTGGTGGGCACCTGTAATCCCAGCTACTCAGGAAGCTGAGGCAAGAGGACTGCTTGAGCCCAAGAGTTTGAGGTTGCTGTGAGCTGTGACACTACAGCGCTCTGCTGGGGGCAATGAAGTGAGACTCTGTCTCACAAAAATAAACCAACCAAACAAAAAACCAACATATCCAAAAGATCTTCCTACATCAACACACAGAGAGCTGTTTCACTGTTTTTAACAGTTGCCTCCTACTCCCTGGGGGTCGGCACCGTGTGAGTGTGATGAATATAGGCACTAGTTTGTTCCCAGTAATCTGCTATTATAAACATTGTTGCGATGGACACCTTAGCTGCTTGCCAGTTGCAGACAAAGGAGAACCTCTGTCAGCTGGCCACCCATAAGGACAGCGGCCTACCGTGCTGACACACACCTGTGATGCCTGTGTGGGCTATGAAAATTGGGCCAATGTAAAGAGATGGTCAGTCCAGGGAGGTGGTCAGCTATGGAGGTTCTATGGTATATCTTTAGGAACATTTTCACAAATGGTATTGCTAGGTCAAAGGGTAAATGGCAAATGGATTTGTAATTTTGATGAGTTTGCCAAATTCCCTCCATAAAGGCTGTACTATTTTTAATTCCTACCAGCAGCAAGTGAGAATTGTTTCCCCACAGTTTATAAAACAAAAATATATAATAATAATTCTTAAGGTTTACTGATTTTAGTAAATACTCTAAAAATTGTTAATGCAAGAAGTCTAATATGCATATGCACATCATAAGTGCACAGAGGAATTTTGTTCAACCGAACACACAGGTCAGGGAATAGGATGTCACCAGCAACTCAGAGGCCCTTCCCATCACTACTGCCCCTCACAGAGGCATCTCATTCTGATTTATAACAGCACAGTTTCATTCTGTGTATTTTTATATTTTATATGTATGGAATCATACAGCTAAAAAATGGGTGAAAGCGTACACTGTGAAAAAAAAAAAAAAGATGTTTCAGCCTTAGAACACAAAGTAAACCTCTACCTCCTATGGAAAGAATTACCAAAAATGAATTTTTTAATTTTAAAATATTTTGATAGGTCTCAATCATATGATTCCCAAATAAAGTTACAGGATAATTTCCATAGCTGACCCTCTCCCTACACTGACCACCTCCTTAAGTTGACCTAGCTTTTATAGACTGGACACATACCACATATGTGTGTCCATGAATTTGTTACAGTCCTGTGAATGGTCAACTTGCAGAAGTTCTAGTGTACTATTTTAACCACATGAGAAAATAAAATAAAGATACCTCCAACTATATTTTTGTAAGCAAAAGAAACTGTACCTGATCTTGACTCATAAAGTAACTAGAAAATATTTTCTCCCCCTAAAAATATTGCTAAACCTAAAATAAATCTATTTATTTTAAGTGGTCGTTTATATTTTGTTCCAAAAGTCATTTGATAAAGAGAAACTCAGGACATTTAACAACGAAATGACATTTGATAGTGAGATGACAAGGAAAAATGACAAAATGTGTCTCACATCTTCAAAAGTATACATGTGTCACCTCACAGCCTCTGAAGCTTTACTGGAATTGGATGGGAGTTAGATTGTGGCTATATTGTTCTGCCTGAGAAATTTTTTTAACAATAACTAATATGGCTACTAGGCCACTAGGAAAAACCCAGAGTAAACCCTGAGGAGGGGACCTTTGCAGCATGAAGACTGCTGACGTGCCCCAGCCCGGCTCATGCAGGGAGGCAGCAAAGTCCGTCACATTAGCGCTGGTGTTCCCAGGCCTTTTCTTGACCTAAAATTATTCAGCACGTTAAAAGATTCCCAATAATGTCAATGACTATGTGGGAAATTGATAACTGTACCACCTCCTACCCCACGTTCCACCCCCACAAAAAAATAAAATCTGAGCCACTGGGCTGCAATGTTCTCAGCAGCTTTTTTACCCTGAGAAATGCAGAGGGTCGGTGGAAATTATCCTGTAATGAGCAATCCATCTGGCTGCACCTAAAAATGGAATAGAAATGCCACCCTTGACTTTTCCATGGTAGTAAATTAAAGCCTAATGTATAGTTCTAATTGCTAACATTTTCTCTCTAATTACGGTTCCGTTTGGCTAGGATTTCCGACAATCCCCTTGTTCCCCTAAAGCAAACACTAGAGAATGTTCTAACCCCACTGGTGGCATTTATTAATAACCCCCTTGACAGATGAAAAAAAATCATTATTCTATATAAGACAGGAAAAGATTTTCCCAGCAAAAGCTAATTGATTAAAAAAAGAAACCCATTCAGATGCTATAGAGGAATTAATTTTATAGAGGGGAACAAAATACAATAGTGTCAAATAAAAACAGAGCCATGTATAGTATCATGCTGCCTGGGCACTGTCTGGGGTCCCAGCTAGAAAAAATAACTGATAAATATATGAAAAAATATCCGTGCATAATTATTTACAAGGATGAAGGAACAAGAAAAAGAGAGCTCTCCTGTGAAGGATTCTTACTTTCCACCTCCACCAAAGAGGAGCTGATAAGCACGGTTTCTGTGATTGGCAAATACAAACACATACAAAAAATGTTGGGAATGTTGCCCCAGTCTTCTATTTAATCTCTTCCATTCTTTTTTTAAAGGCATTATTCCTTTTAAACTAATGTACAAACACATGCTAGAAACACATCAGCATTTATCTACGGGTCTTGTTTCTGCCAAACAGTATTCCGCTTTCTGAATGACAGTTAGTAATTTGGAAATATTAAATAAAAGTAAGATTTCTGATATACTGAGAAGCGGCATGGTAGAAAGAAGAACTACACTGAAGAAAAAAATAATTTCTGGAAACCACACTTTAAAGCATCTAGTAGAAAATAGAACTATAATTTATAAAGCGAAGCAGTGGTGAATTCAAGGGAGGGGCAGGCTGGGGCACAGTCGTCCCCGCACCCCTACAAGAAATGAGGCATTGTCTTCAGAGCCTGGAAAGTCAGTGTCAGAGCCAGCGAGTGGCCAGTCTGCTCCTTTGCATCATCATTAGGGGCTGACCATTCTAAACAGTGTCAGGAATAAAACTCTCCACCCCACAAAACAGTGCTTGTCTAAATTCTAAACAATGTCTGTGATTACTATTCACTTTTAATGATGTAGTTATATACTTCAAGTTTGCACATTTTTATTTCTTTGGCTTTATAAACATTTTATTCTATGTGACAGTTAGTTTGAAAAACTGCCAGGTACACTGTCCCTAACACACAAGGACTGAACCACACACGCTCAATTTGAAAGACAGTTGATAATAATTGAGAACCATTGAGTTTGCATCAGGTGCATAATCTTCCTTCTTGCCAACCTTGTATACTCTTGCATGTAAACAATCGGGTTTAAACAGACAATGATAGAGCAATGATTATGTCTGTTTTTGTTGCTGTAACAGATTCCATAGAATGAGTAATATATTAATAAAAGAAACTTAGTTCTTAACGTTCAGCAGGCTGATAAGTCCAATACCAAGGTGTTGGCATGTGGCGAGGGCCTTTTTGCTGAGTCATAACATGGTGGCGGGCACCCATTGGTCCCTCCACCTTGGCTCCATTGTCCTCTGCTTTCCAACCCACCAGTCCTATCATGGGGGCCCATCATGACGACCTTATTTAATCCTAATTAGTCCTCCCAAATGTCCCACCTCCAAGTACCATCAATTTGAGGATTAAGTTTCTAACACGTAAAATTTAGGAAACACACTCAAACCATAGTATTCTGTCTCTGGCCCTCAAATTTATGTCCTTCTCTCATGCAAAATGCATTCATTCCATCCAAATAACCCCAAAGTCTTAACTTGTTGTAACATCAACTCAAAAGTCCAAAGTCCACAGTCAGCTATGGGTGAGACTCACAGCATGATTCACCGGCTGGCAAATTCATTTCTGCTGTGATCCTGCAAAATCCAAGCAAGGTATATGCTGTCAAAGTGCAGGCTGGAGCAAGCTTAGGATGGATGCTCCTATTCCCAGAAAGGAAAAGAAGTGAGAAAGAGAGTAATTGGTCCAAAGTAAGCACAGAACCCAACAGGAAAGACAGCAATAAACCTTAGAGCTTTAGAATGATCTTTCACTGCATGTGCCTCCGCCTGGACACTTTGGGGGACATGGACCCACAAAACCTCAGCAGCAAAGCCCCTGTGGTTTTTCCAGACTCAGCCCACACAGCACTTCTCACATGCTGGCTCTCCGACCTGCAGTTCTCCCAGGCTGGCACTGCTCACTGCCTCTCTTTACAATTCTGAGGTCTTGGGGGTGGCCCTGCACCTGTAGTCCCTCAAGACATTTCCCTAGTCAGGGCTCTCTGTGGTGGCTCTGGCTCCAACCCCACATTTCTGCTTGGCATTGCCCTACCAGAGATTGTCTGTGGCGGTTCCTCCCCTGTGACATTTCTCTGCCTAAGACCCTAGACTGTTCACGACATCCTTTAAAATCCATGCTGAAGAAGCCACACCCCCCATGACCCTTGCATTCTGTGTACCTGCAGAATTAGCAGCACATGGACACCACAGAGCTCATAATCTGTAACTTCCAGAGCAGCCTCAAAGATCTCTAAAATGGAGCCGGATGTGGGGGTTCACTCCTGCAGTCCCAGCTACTTGGGAGGCTGAGGCAGGAGGGTCACATGATGCCACTGCACTCTACCCAAGGCAACAAAGGGAGACCTTGTCTTAGGAAGGAAAGAAGGGAGGGAGGAAGGGAAGGAGGGAAGGAAAG
>NW_003852476.1:1638153-1640012 GCF_000181295.1 Otolemur garnettii | reverse complement strand
TTTCTCCCATTGTCCCACTGTCCTGATAATCTCTGACCTCATTCTATCCATCTAATGTCCTTCTCAAGTCAAGACCTGGTCACAACCTTGGTTTCCTCTGCTAAAAATGTCCTTTTATTCTCTACACATGGCCATGCTGTGAATTTTCCAAATCTGTCTACTTTGCTTTCCTTTTAATTAAAAATTCTTCCTTGAAATCATTTCTTTCCTCTCTTATCTTACTATAAGTTGAACCCCCCCTTACAAATTGGTGAAGGAGTGCAAAAAGAGCTAGAGTAAGGTCTCCTGAATTCTGTAAACTTAGCTGAAAAAATGGTAATAATCAGCCACTGACCCGTGATTTGCTTCATAATAATCACTGCTCCTCTGTTTGCTTTTTTTTTTTTTAGATACAGAGTCTCACTTTGTTGCCCTCGGTAGAGTGCTGTGGCATCACAGCTCACAGCAACCTCCAACTTCTGGGCTTAGGTGATTCTCTTGCCTCAGCCTCCCGAGTAGTTGGGACTACAGGTGCCCACCACAACACCTGGCTATTTTTTGTTGCAGTTTGGCCCGGGCCGGGTTTGAACCTGCCACCTTCAGTATATAAGGCTGGTGCCCTACCCACTGAGCCACAGGCA
The DNA here is from genome assembly GCF_000181295.1 of Otolemur garnettii. NCBI lineage: Eukaryota > Metazoa > Chordata > Mammalia > Primates > Galagidae > Otolemur > Otolemur garnettii. Next base: position 1,639,392 of record NW_003852476.1, on the reverse strand, counting down.
CCACCCCTCTGTTTGCTTCTTTACCCTAGAGTCATGCATAGTTGTCACTTATCAACTTTCTCCATTTAGAACATCACCTGTTTGGAACTTCAGGTCCTGTGTTCTAGTGATGCGGTGATGGCCCACCCAGACCCTTGCACCCCTCACCCAAGGTGCTGCATTCTAGTACCTGAGCCACCCAGATGGTGGCCCACACCAAAGAACTAATGGTTCTGTCCTGAAACCAGCCAATTAGCAGACCCTGATTGCCTAACCCTCTGCGCACCAAACTATTTTTAAAAACCCTGCCTGGCCAATTCTCAGGGAGGCAGATTTGAGAGATTTCTCGTCTCCCCACTTAGCACTGTGCAGAATAAACTCACTCTCTGCTGTGAATCCTGTGTCTCTGGACATTGGGCAGTGGCCAGATGGACCTGGCGGGGCAGCAACATGAGTGGTTAAATGTAGCCTCACACCTAACTTGCCATTGAAATTCTGCTTTCCACAAAACTTCCATGAACAGTTCAGCAAGGTACCTGCTACTTCACGACAAGGCTGGCCTTGCTCTGGTCTCCCATGTCCTCAGAGCTGTGCACATTTCTCTCAGTGTTTTGCTCACAGCTGCGCAGGCCTTGCCCAGCAGTCCCAGACTTGCCTGCACCTCTTCTTCCAGGCTCTCCTCAACATCACCCGTCTTGCTTCATTCATGGCACAGTAGGTAGTTGTTTTGTTCTTTTTGTTTAAACTGGCTTGTCCCTCCAAGATCTTCTAGCTTCCACCCATTACCCAATCCCAAAGCCATTCCCACATTTTTACATATTTGTTACAATAGCTTGCAGGATTAACTTTCTATGTTAGCCCAATTTCTGGTGTTATAAAAGAATACCACAGACTAGGTAATTTATAAAGAATATAAATGTATTTCTTATAGTTAGAGCCATGGGAAGTCCAACGTCTCATCAGCATCTGGTGGAGGCCTTTCTGCCAGAAAGCGTCACACCAAGAAGGCCCAAGTGAGGAGGCTCAGGTCTCTCTCTTCATATAAAGTCACCATCTCAACCTTGATGACTTTATCTAATATTAACTGTTTCCCAAAGAAATAGTTTGGAAACTATATCAGCATATCGATTTGGGGATTAGTTTCCCAATACATAAAATTTGGAAAACACATTCAACCCTCAGCAATTATAAAGACAAAGAAATAGAATGTGAGATTCTTCAAGTCTGCCATCCCAAGTGCTCACTTGAAATTTTTACTTA
>NW_003852476.1:1635672-1637423 GCF_000181295.1 Otolemur garnettii | reverse complement strand
TTTTAAGACATTACTCTTAGTTTGTTTCATAAATTTTATGGAGGATAATTTGGTTGTATAAGACAAAAAGAAGTGTTAAAGGTGGCCTGCTCAGATGCACTGGGTATTCTGCAGAAGCGAAAGATGAATTGCACCATCTCCAGGATTACACTATAGGATCTTCTGCTTAATCAAACATTACTAAGAGTTTTCTAATGGGTCATCAATTCCCATAAAGTTATAATAAAAAGATATTATCAGCTGGGTGTGGTGGCTCACGCCTGTAATCCTAACATTCTGGGAGGCCAAGGTGAGTGGATTCCCTGAGCTCACAGGTTCGAGACCTGAGCAAGACTGAGACCTGTCTCTAAAAAATAGCCAGGCAGTTGTGGTGGACACCTGCAGTCCCAGCTACTCGGGAGGCTGAGGCAAGAGAATTGCTTGAGCCCAAAAGTTTGAGGTTGCTGTGAGCTATGATGCCATGGCACTCTACAAGGGCAACAAAGTAAGACTCTGTCTCAAATAAATAAATAAAATAAAAGCTATTATCAAGCATAACTAGATTTTTGACAAGTAGAGTCTTTCTCTGGTAATTAAGAGGATCTCTCAGTGAGTCAAGATGGTTGTGGTGAATGACAGCGTCACTTGTCAGTGTGATGGGCACATATGCAGAAATACCCATCAGGGAAAGTGCTGCGTCACAAATGCCAGGTAACAGAACATTTAAGAAGTTACAGCGAGGGCTTACAGTGAATACTATTTCATCTACACTTTCTTCTCAGAGAGTAAAAACGCCATCTAGACTTCACTGTGTTCAGTCTCAAAATTTTCATAGCCCTGAAATATAATCTCAAAAGTACATTTATGAAAAAAAATTCTCCTATCTCTCATTCTTCCTACTGAGATTTGTGTTTCCATTTGTGGTCTTTTGATTAGTTCGTTGTTACTCAGCGTGGTTGATCAGGCTGCAGTCGAGAGTTCTGAAGTGCCTCCGGGTGTGAGTGTCCGCAAGGTGCAGCAGAGTGTGTCTGACAGACCCCAGCTGTGCTCTGGCCTTCACATGACTTTACATTTACTTTTCAGCTGTTGCCGAAAACTAATTACTGCTAGTCAAGGCAGGTTATGGACCTTGGTCCAGTTTTCTGGAGAAGGGTTTCTATTTTCCGCTCTAATAGCCTTAGGCACAAAGAGGCACTTACAGGTTGATTTGGGCATCAGTGGCACATGGCTCAACATTCATGCCAAAGCTCCGTTGGCCACATAAACCTGACATCCTGTCAACACATGGACCCAAATTTGTATATGCAAAGGTTTGTCTTAGCAACCTTGCCAGCTAGGGGCTCTTTCAGAAAGGAAGCTTATCCTTTGGGGGAGAAGATGCTTTCAAAAAACCCAGTCTTCATCAACGTTTTCAGTTAAAGGGAGGCCTATTGCATTCCATCAAGTAAAAATATGAATGGATTGCAGTTCACAAATTTCCATCAGTTACACCAATGGCTTAAATTAAAGCTAAAATAATCACTGGCAATAAGTAACTGAGTAACAAGTAGGACAAGCCCGGAACTCAGCACTGCAGTTCCAGGAAGAAGCTCCTGGCAGGTGCCCTGAAGACAGGTCACTGCGAATAAACATGTGCACCTAACAGTGAGGTTCAGGTGTGTATTTGTAAAGAATAAAAAGACCATTAAAAATCTAAATATGAGGCCGGATATGGTGGCTTATGCCCATAATCCTAGAAGTCTGGGAAGCTGAGGTGGGTGGATGGTCTGAGC
>NW_003852476.1:1633818-1635426 GCF_000181295.1 Otolemur garnettii | reverse complement strand
GTGGTGGTGGGTGCCTGTAGTCCCAGCTACTTGAGAGGCTGAGGCTCTCTTAAGCCCAAGAGTTTGAAGTTGCTCTGAGTTGTGACACCAGTGGCACTCTACAGAGGGCAACAAAGTGAGACTCTGTCTCAAAAAAGAAAAAATCAAAATACAACAAATTTCATGTGAGTTGTATAGAAAATAAGTGCTAGACATGTTCATAAAAGAGAGAAATCTCTGTGTGTTTGGGGAGGGGGTGGGCAGATCAGTACATGCTAAGGTGAGTCTTGGATTAATCTAAACATCAAATTGACCCTCCTGTATGTTTACAAACTATAAAAGCTTTATTAAAAGTAAAACTTTTTCAAACCTAAGTAAGTATAAAATTATGAAAAAATGAAAAACTTTTGACTAGACAATATCAATATCTCCTTATAACATCAAAGAATAAAACCTTTCTATTTAATGATAAAATACATTAAATCATAGACACTTTCTGATCCCTTAAGATTGACAAGTCATTTGAGCTTTGCTTTGGCTCTCCTATTATGGGGCTAAAGACTACGTCACGAACAGTTACTCTGCCTTTCACCTTGACATACGTGACAATCTTCCCTTTTTGTCTTCCACAAGCAAAAAGAGAATTCTATACCTCTTCGCCCATTACCCTGAAGAGAAGGTTGCCCAGATCTTTACTCTCCATTCACTCCTGATCATTACCCACCTTGTCATACTTGGGAAGTCTGTGCCATCCTCTTCTTCTTCTTCTTTTTTTTTTCTTGAGATAGAGGCTTACCCTGTTGCCCAAGATAAAGTGCCATGTCATCATAGCTCACAGCAACCTCAAACTCCTGGGCTCAAATGATCTTCTTGCCTCAGCCTCCTGAGTAGCTGGGACTAAAAGCGTTCACTACAATGCCCAGTTAATTTTTCTATTTTTAGTAAAGATGGGGTCTCACTCTTGCTCAGGTTGTCTTGAACTCCTGAGCTCAAGTAGTCCACCCTTCTTGGCCTCCCAGACTGCCAGGATTACATCTTACGGTAACTATTAAATACAGTTGTTTTATGAGGGACTTCTGCAATAGAATTTCTTTTCATGTATGTCTAATGCTGTCCATTGGGACCCCTGTCTGTGTTTAATTGGCAGCATGATAGAAACCAGGAGCTAAGGGTCAAGGAGAGATGGAAATTGGACAAAGATTTGAAAAGTCATTTCATTTCTCAGTTTTCCCACCCATGAAGTAGGGATAACGATGACAGTATCTCAGGTCATTGAAGGGTTATGTTATTAAGCTACCAATCTCTGCTATTTTGCCCAGGCTGGTCTTGAACCCTTGGCCTCAAATAATACTCCCGCATCTGTCTCCGGAATAGCAGGGATTGCAAGGGTAAGTCACCATACTCTGATCTTAAATGTTCAATTAAAGGAGGAAATAAGTGTTAAAATAGTTCATACATCTTAGAAGCACATAGCAAATGCTATTGTTATTATTTCAGTATATTTTATTGCCTGAAAGTTAGCACAGTAGCTAAAGCTGTGGTCTCCAAAGTCAGACTGCTGGGATTTAAGCCTTGCCTTTCTTCCTCAGTTACTAGATATGTGACCTTGGATTAGAAGTCCTGGCTCGG
>NW_003852476.1:1628205-1633386 GCF_000181295.1 Otolemur garnettii | reverse complement strand
GTTAGGAGTTCAAGACCAGCCTGAGCAAAAGTGAGACCCTCGTCTCTAAAAAATCACCAGTCGTTGTGTAGGCACCTATAGTCCCAGCTACTCAGGAGGCTAAGGCAAGAGGATTTTTTAAGCCTAAGAGTTTAAGGTTGCTGTGAACTATGATGCTATAGTACCCTACCCAGGGTGACAGAGTGAGATTTTGTCTCCAAAAAAAAAAAAAAAAGTAAAGCACAGTCATGCGTTGTATAACAACATTTTAGTTGATAATAGTGGTCCCATAAGATTATAGTGGAGCTGAAAGTTTTCTATTGCCTAGTGATGTCTTTGCTGTCATGACATCATAACACATTGCATCATTCACATGTTTTTGGTGACGCTGGTGTAAACCCACTGTGCTACCGATCCCATGAAAGTCTAACATGTGTAATTATGGACAGTCCCTGATCTTAACCGTGATGGCAAATGACCATGTCACTGGTTTATGTGTTTATTACACTACACTTTTATTGTTAGTTTAGAGTATACTCCTTCTACTTAAAAAACAAAAATTAACTGTAAGATAGCCTCAGGCAAGTCCTCCAGGAGGTGTTCTGGAAGAAGGTGGTGTTGTCAGAGGGAATGACAAATCCATGTCTGTTTCTACCCCTGAAGACCTTCCAGTGGGAGGAGACATGGAGGTGGCAGGAGGTGATACTAATGATCCTGACCCTGAACAGGCCCAGGCGTGTGTGTGTGTGTGTGTGTGTGTGTGTGCGCGTGTGTGTGTTCATGCCTTAGTTTTTAACAAAAATTTTTAAAAGTAAAAACAAATTATTTTTAAAGAAAAAGAGCTGAAACAAAAAGGATAGAAATAAATCTTTCTGGTCAGCTGTATAATATGTTTGTATTTTAAGTGACGAGATAAAAAGTTTTTAAATTTTTAAAGTTTATAAAGTAAAAAAGTTATAGTATGATAAGGTTAATTTATTATTGAATAAAGGAAATGTTTTTTCTTTTTATTTGTTTATTTATCAAAAGAAACTCTTCCTGAGAACTCATATTCATAGCTCAAGGTCATGGGTCAGTGACAAACTTTTATGTCATTCAACCCAAAGAAGTTCTTCATATTCCAAAATCCCTTGCACGCTGAAGGATAGAGCCTTCCTTATCGCCTCAAAATCCTCCATGGAATCATAATTTCTGTAGAAGTCAGCAGATGCCTTCTTTCCTGGTTCAGCCACAGCAAACTTACAGAAAGCCCCAGGATACAGCGAATGCCCCACCAATACAAAGCCACCAGCACCACGCCAGGCAGCCACCCAGCTGAGGTTGGAGTGCTGGAAGCCATGGGAGTTTCTGTCCTTGATGGGTGTGCCAACTTCAGCACTGTCTTCACAGATGATGGAGAAATGGACTGCAGGAAGGAAAAGTTTGTAATAAATTTAGCGTAGTCTGAGTGTCCAGCAGGGCACTGTACCGTCCCAGACCTTCACTGTCGCTCTCTGCTCACTCGTTGCCTCACCCAGGCAACTTCCAGTCCTGCGGGCACCATTCATAGCAAGTGCCTTATGCAGGTGTGCCATTTTCAACTTTTAGATCGTATTTTTACTGTACCTTTTCTATTTATAAATAATTCAATGATAGCACTCAACATGGTCACATGCTTGCAGCTGTGCCGTCCAGGAGCAACAGGCCATGCCGTCTTGCCCAGGTGGGCTGCAGGCTGGGCCAGGTCAGCCTGTGTGTGTGCCCTCCATGACATCTGCACAGCAACACAATTGTCTAACAATGATTTCTCAGAACACACCACTGGGCTCAGCGTCTATAGCTTAGCAGCTACGGTGCCAGCCACATACACAGAGGCTGGTGGATTTGAACCCAGCCTGGACCCGCCAAACAACAATGACAACTGCAACCAAAAAATAGCCAGGCATTATGGTGAGTACCTATAGTCCCAGCTGCTTGGGAGACTGAGGCAAGAGAATTTCTTAAGCCCAAGAGTTTGAAGTTGCTATAAACTGTGATGCCGTGGCACTCTACCAAGGGCAACACAGTAAGACTCTGTCTCAAAACAAAATAAAACATACCACTTGGGCTGAGCGATACACGATTGTGCAATAAATATTCATTTATTCATTAATTTATTCAACAAATATCGACAGACTGCCTACTGTATGGCAGCCTTACTTTGGGACTGAGAATACAGTATAGAATTGATCCAGTAAAAGTCTTCACTCTCATGTAGTACATACCTTAGCTGTAGCGAGGAAGGTTTTATTGTTATTGTAAATAATAAACTCAGTGAGAAACGTATCTGGAGGTGACAATAACAGGGCAATATGTTACAGAATAGCTCGGCATCTCCATCGCCAGCAATCAGATGCATGTCATTAACACCACCACTCTTCCCTCAGGTGCTTCTTTCTTGTGCGTGTGCTCCACCATGGCTCAGATGTGAAGCCTGTCAAGACACCTCCTCTCCTGCTGACACACAAGAACAATAATACTCTCATGTAATATTGGGAATCCCAGCATCACGTCATGAAGCCGTGTGTAGTCATGGAAATGGACAGAGAACTCAGTTTAACCACACTTATATCTATCTAGGCCAGCGGTTCTCAACCTGTGGGTCACAACCCCTCTGGGGGTTGAACAACCCTTTCATAGTGGTTGCCTAAGACCATTGGAAAACACACATTTCTGATAGTCTTAGGAACCAAGGCACCACTCCTATATCCGTCCACAGGCGGTCTGCCCACATGCAGATACACTCACATACGAGTACCCAGCGTGATGATATCATCATGCCAACCCCATCACATATACCCTGTACCCGTACAGGTGTCTGTGACAGGGTTGGTGCCATATGTACTAATGCGGCCAAGTCACATGTGTAGAGAGCAGCTGCTATGTTGAAAGCAGCTACTCTGTTAAAAGCAGCTACTGTGTTGAAAGCAGCAGTATTGGAGGTAAAATGGCACTTCATGAATTATAATTAGTGGGTAAATGTAAAATCATGTACTGTAAAATGATCAACTACTGCAAAAAAAATCTGTACTATGGGAACTTAATCTGGATGCTGATTGGTCTTTTTACATTCAGCTGTGGTTGATGTGAATACTGCCCCCTTGTGACAGTAACAGGTATGTAAAAAAACAACACAGAGAATGGTAAATCGTCGGAAACTTTAATGAACTGTATTGACTGAACTATGCCATGTGTCATCTTTGGTATTATTAAAGCTATTGTTATATATTATTTTTACTAACAAACCATCCCATGACAATGGATGGTGTAGAGAAGAATGTTAAGAAAAGAAAATATAGTGAGGATTTTTTACAGTATGGTTTTACCTCAATAATTACAGCAGGAATTAAGAAACGGCAATGTGTTATTTGTTGTGAAGTTCTATCAGCCAAATCTATGAAGCTGAACAAACTAAAACACCATTTTGATAGGAAGCATCCGAACTTTGCCGGCAAGGATACCAGTTATTTTAGAAGCAAAGCTGATGGACTCAAGAAAGCCAGACTTGACCCTGGTGGCAAGTACCACAAACAAAATGTAGCAGCCATTGAAGCTTCATATTTGGTGGCACTCAGAATCGCCAGAGCTATGAAACCTCACACCATTGCTGAAGATTTACTGTTGCCAGTGGCCAAAGACATTATTCGAGTTATGATCAGAGACGAATTTGCTACAAAATTGAGTGCAATTTCCTTATCTAACAACACTGTCCACAGAAGAATAGATGACATGTCTGCTGATATCCTTGATCAGGTAATCCAGGAAATTAAATCTGCTCCACTTCCAATATTCATATCCAACTTGATGAATCTACAGACATTGCAAACTGTTCACAGTTACTGTTTTACGTGAGGTACATTAATGATGGCCACTTTAAAGATGAGTTTCTTTTTACAAACCTCTTGAAACCACAACTACTGCCCATGATGTACTTGACACAGTTGGTTCATTTCTGAAGGCATAAGATCTCTTGGGGAAAGGTTTGTGGTGTTTGCCAGATGGTGCTCCAGCTATGCTAGAATGTCGATCTGGATTTCAACGTTTGGTACTGAATGAGTCACCAAAAGTCATCGGAACTCACTTTATGATTCATTGGCAAATATTAGCAATGAAGAGGCTGCCAGAAGAGATACAAGAAGTAATGAAAAGCATCATAAGTTCTGTCAGTTTTGTAAAGGCAAGCGCTTTAAACAGTCAACTATTTTCACAACTGTGCAACGAGTTGGATGCACCAAACAATGCTCTGCTATTTCACACTGAAGTGAGATGGTTGCCAAGAGGAAAAGTTTTAAAACGTGTTTTTGAGCTTCGTGATGAACTCAAAACATTTTTTGACTGCAGTTCGAAGCACTTTTCAGCAATAAAAGTGAACTGCAGAAAATAGCTGACTTGGCTGACATCTTTGCCATCTTGAATGAGTTAAATTTATCACTGCAAGGATCAAATGCAACATGCTTCGATTTGTCTGAAAAGATCTGATCATTCCAAATGAAACTTTAGCTTTGACCAGAAAAATTGGATGAAAATCAAATTTACATGTTGCCTACCTTATCTGCTTGCTTTGAGGAACATGACATTGAACCAGACAAAAGGATTATGATGATAATTTCTGTGAAAGAACACTTGCACATGCTTGCAGGTGAAATTTCATCATACTTTCCAAATCTACCTGACACCCCATTTGCACTTGCCGGAAGCCCATTCACAGTCAAAGTTGAAAATGTTCCTGAGACAACACAAGAGGAGTTCACTGAACTTATTAACAGCGATGCAGCAAGAACTGATTTCGCTACAATGCCAGTTACAAAATTCCAGATCAAGTGTTTGCAGTCATATCCTGTTTTGTCTGAGACTGTGTTGCATCTTCTCCCATTTCCAACAACATATTTTTTGTGAAACAGGATTTTCCTGCTTGTTGGTTTTCACGTCTAAATACAGAAGTAGACTTGTGTGGAAGATGATCTTGTGCTCTTGAAAGACTGCCCTAAGAATTTATGATCTGGTGAGAAAGAAGCAATCTCAACCTTGGCACTGATGTTGGCTTTTTATGCATACTATGCAAAATGTAGCAATGCAGTTTACTGTTGTTATATTAAGACTGTTACTCATGGCTCGGCGCCTATAGCTCAACCAGCTAAGGCACCAGCCACATACACCTAAGGTGGCGGGTTCGAATCCCCAGCC
>NW_003852476.1:1620600-1627582 GCF_000181295.1 Otolemur garnettii | reverse complement strand
GTTGCTGTGAGCGTGATGCCATGGCACTCTACCCAGGGGGATAGCTTGAGGCTCCATCTCAAAAAATAAATAAATAAATAAATAATTTTATGGTTGGGGGTCACCACAACATGAAGAACTATATTAAAGGGTCATGGCATTAGGAAGGTTGAGGACCATGGATCTAGGCTGTTGAAAGTCAATGTCTTGGATCTGATACTCCAATATCTTTCAAATTAACATGTTCATGAAGCAATTACTACATGAAATTCCGTACAGGATACATAAAGTGATATAAGAAAATAATTCCTATTGTCAAGAAATGAATCATCTAGTTGGAGGGGGAAAGACAGTGATATATTTAAAGTGAAATAAACTAAGATATAAAGGGTATGTCAAAATAATGATAAAAATTACTAATTACCAAATACATTATTTGAATAGGTCAGTTCAAAAGAGAGAATAACATATCTAGGTTTGATAGCCAGGGAAGTTGATGCTTGAAAAAACTGGGGAGAAGAGAATATTTCAAGTGGAAAGAATAGTTTGAGCAAATGTCTGTTGACAGGTGAGTTTAAATATTACACTTTGAGCTGAGTGAGTATAATTGTTTGCCTATAAAATAATCCAGAATTCAGGTTGGACATGTGGCTAAAGAGACAGATGGCATCGGGGGCTAAGGAAAAAGAAAATCCTGACTATAAAACATGTACCTCGAGAGTCCGTAATGGGAAACGTGGGAGTGAAGAGGAAGGAAAGGAGAGGAGAGGGAAAGTGTGCTAGGAAATCATTGTACCTGGTAAAGCAGGGTATTGCATTGCTATGGGAAAATCATTACGCAGACTTGGTGGAAACCTCAGGAAATGCTGGTGATATCATGTTAAATGAACAAACCAAAACTGCCAGAGTTCTCTATTATCACCTAAAAACAGGTCCATATGCATGTTAATTAAAAAAAAAAAAAAAAAGCTATTTACAAATGCGAAGCACCCCTGGGCTAGCACCAGGGAAGGTCAAACCTCCCTTGACCTGGAGGGGCTGTGGGATGGAGCAGTTGTAGGAGACCAGAAGAGTTGTAGAAAGAAATGGTCTGGTAGGAGCTGTGTTGGTGTCATAGCTCACAGCAACCTCAAACTCTTGGGGTGATCCTCTTGCCTTAGCCTCCTAAATAGCTGGGACTACAGGTTCCCACCACAACACCCAGCTATTTTTAGAGACAGATTGTCACTCTTGCTCAGGCTGGTTTCAGACTTCTTAGCTTAGGCAATCCACTCACCTTGGCCTCCCAGAGTGCTGGGACTACAGGCGTGAGTTGCTGTGCCCAGCCACGGTGACTCCTCTTGGTTGTTCCACATGTGGTATGGGGCATGGAACATTTTAAACACTGTTTTTAATGTGAATTGAGTTGATTATTTACAACACAGCCCAACTCATCTCTCTAAATGGAAAAGACCCATTTACACTCTTTCCTGAGAAAGGCGAACTGTCATATAAACAGAAACTGTAAATAGTAAATGTAGGCTCGGCGCCTATAGCTCAATCAGCTAAGGCGCCAGCCACGTATACCTAAGGTGGCGGGTTCGAATCCCCAGCCCGGACCCGCCAAACAACAATGACGGCTGCAACCAAAAAAAAAAAATAGCCGGGCGCTGTGGCGGGCGCCTGTGGTCCCAGCTACTTGGGAGGCGGAGGCAGGAGACTCGCTTGAGCCCAGGAGTTGGAGGTTGCTGTGAGCTGTAATGTCACGGCACTCTGCCCAGGGGGACAGCTTGAGGCTCTGTCTCAAAAAAAAAAAAAAAATAGTAAATGTAAAACTTTATCTGTCGGCTCGGCGCCTGTGGCTCAAGCGGCTAAGGCGCCAGCCACATACACCTAAGGGGGCGTGTTCGAATCCCCAGCCCGGCCCGCCAAACAACAATGATGGCTGCAATCAAAAAATGGCCAGGTGCTGTGGCGGGCGCCTGTGGGCCCAGCTACTTGGGAGGCTGAGGCAGGAGACTCACTTGAGCCCAGGAGTTGGAGATTGCTGTGAGCATGATGCCATGGCACTCTACCCAGGGGGATAGCTTGAGGCTCCGTCTCAAAAAACAAAAAAAACCAAAAAACTTTATCTGTCCAGAACTAGATGTGAGCATCTCAACAGGCACTGTGAGAAGTGCTTTGAGAATGGAGCATCCGAATCACTCCTTTAGAATTTGTATAACACTTAACTATTCTCAAGGCTGCATTTATGTTTGTAGAGGCCAGTGATTTTCAACCAGTGTGCCATGAGAGGATCTTAGGTGTGCTATGGAAGTTTTTAAAGATCATTAATTAAATTATTTTCAGAACAAGTTCAAAGCACAGTATATTCTTTTCTTTACCCTTTTTTTGATCAACAGAATTTAAGTATGCTATAGAAATTTAACTATAGATTCATGTGTGCCGTGAGATAAAAACAGTTGAAACGCTCTGTTAGCGCCTGTTCATTGCACAAGGGCATGCTGCTCAGAGCACACCTGAGAGCTCAAACCCAGTACAAATTCTATGTCATAAACGCGTGAGCTGCGTATACCCAGAGGAGTCTGCTTTTCCTTGTTTGTGCAATAGTTTGTATGGGTAGCAGTGGCCCTCGCTGCACAACCCAGCCCTTCTCCCTCACACTGTTCTCTCTGGAAGGGATGTGCTGACGCCTCAGTGACGAGACCACGGTGCTGTCTTCACGTGTTTCTGGTACGTTAGCCTTGCTGATCATTGTTCTGAGGCAGAAGTTATAACCTCAGGCTTTACTGGAAGGTGTAATCTCAGGATGAAGTGAGGCAGAGAAGAAAGAAAAGGAGATAAACATAGTACATTTTGAGTTAACCACAGCTTCATGAGAAAACAACCAGGGCTTAGACACAGCATTGCCCAGGCAGGCTGCTGGGCCCTCCTTGTATTCCTTATTGCTCATGGGCCAGAGTTGGCCCCATGGGACCCATACAGTCCCCAGATACATCACCAGTTCCTCTGCCATCTGCTAGAGAAGCCAAATCTCATCCACCAAGATGTGGCAACCCATCTGGGTTCTAACACACTGGGAGAAGCCGCAACCTCTGTAGGCTGGGTCAGATCTTGGTGTGCTAGAGCTGTTATGGCCCCCATGGGCCAGGTGAGAACTGTGGAAGTTTTAGATGCCCTACTAGTTATCAGAGGTGAGACTACGGTGGAGGAGGCCAAGTACAGTGAGCTGGCAGAGTAGGCCTAAGGGGCACTCAAGCCAGCACAGCTAGGGAGGTCTGAAACATCTTGAGTCAAAAGATTTTGCTACAAAATACCAAAAAATTAAAATCTTAACCCTTCTTGTGGGGATAGGCAAGATGTCTGACTGAAGCCAGCTTTCAGCAGATGCTCCCATCCAGAGGGAGAAATAATGGCCAGAACCAACCCGATCAAGCGGAAGATCTAGAGCTGAGTTAAGAGAGAGGATTGATGGGTTCACATCACCCCTGCTGAGGCAAGCTGGGACTCCAGGGAAACAAATTTCAGTTACAGTACCCATCCCAAAGAGGAGGGGAAGGATTTCCCCTCTCAGGAGAGCAGCTTGAGGTGAGTAGTGAACAGAGGACCTTTTATTTCACCAAAGGGGAGAAAGTGACTGAGGGCTGGGATGCCCTCCACAGAGAGAAACCACTGCAAGTCCAGGCAGTGGTTGAACTAATATTCTCCCTACCTTCCTGAACTCCCAATCCACCCCTACCACCTCTCCTGGCAGTCTGGAGGACAACCCCCTGCAGAATCCGGAGTGTCTGGCAGATTTTTGCTAGGGCAGGGCATCTCATGGGCTGTGGGACAGTTGCACTGAAACAATAACTTTGATAGAGCTGAGGAGTCACAAGGGCAGAGAGAGACTTGCCTCATGTTGGAAATAGCATAGCACAGGACCACACCACTGACCACTGGGGACCGTGGCTGTGCCTGCCAGCACCCTGCCCTTCTGCTATCCACAGGGCACTGCCTTCTAGCTCCACAGCTCCCCACTTGGGTCCTGCCACCTGTGCAGCCAGTGGCCCACAGCTGGCAGCTCAGCCCTCTGGCTTTCCACTTGCCTTCTGTGACCTGCACACAGCAGTACCCCAGACAGGTGGCACCACCCCCAACAGTAGTAGCATCACCCTTGACAGTGGTGATGGCTCCACAGTCCCTCCCACTAGGGTCAAATTTGGGAGAGACACCTCCCCAATTCTGTGGAATGCAGAGGGGACCTGACCTGACCTGCAGGGGTTCTAGAGGTGAAGTGTGGGCAAGGCAGAGGCATGGTTGCTGAGGGAGAGAACCACACTCCACCATGGTAACCCTCGGCTGGGTACAAACGCAGGTGGAACACTCCCCAGTTTCCAATGATCACCAGAGGGAATCAGGCCTGAACTCTTCCCGCCTGCGGGTAGCACAGTGAGACGGCCTGGTAGGGGAGGAATTGTCGCCTCTTTGACTCAGGTTCAAATCCTGAGTGTACTTGAGTATTAGAGAGAGCTGGGCTGCAGCCCTACAGGGTAACCAGTGACTGGGGGTGATGGTGATGCAAAGTGGGAGTAGAGGCACCAGTCTCCTTGGAATAATTATTTTGCTGGGCAGGCCTTTCTGACTCCATGGACCATCAGAGCTAGTCACACTTGAGCTGCTAGTGGACCCCTGCTGACCAGTTGCTGGAGACTTTTTGAACTCTCCCACTTGATCTGTGTTTGTGCTGATTGGGACAATTGGTTTGGAACTCTTGATCTGGGCCGATCACCTGGGGACTCTCCAAGGTTATACCCTGGTTGTATTGTAGAGGGAGGGTCTGATTCTTCTCTCCCAGTTATTGCCAGTGGGGGGCAGGGTGTCTTAATTGCTTGTATTCCTCCACAGCTGAGATTTAAACCCAAAGTCAATGAGCCACTAGGATTGGTCAGAGTCTAGCTAAATACAAGACAGACCCACCTAGCCCCATCATACCAAGTGCATCCCCAGAGTCTCAGGCTGTAGTACTAAACAGGACCATGGTAAAGCCATAGGGGAAAAGCCACAGTCACCAGTCCAGCATGCTAATGGCTGGTTAATTACTTCTCAGGAGCCCTCATTTTAATTCTACCTTACCAGCCTCACTAAACGGTGAAAAATAACCATGCAGCAGAATCAGAGGAAAAACTCAGGCAACATGAATAATCAGAGTAGATCAACTCACCTAAGGTATGACAAAGGAGATGCAACAGAAGACCCCATTCATAAACAAAGGGCTGAGATGTCAGAAATTGAGTTCAGAATTTGGATAACAAATAAGATTAACAGGGTTGAAGTAAAATTGGAAGTAGAAGTTCAAGGAGTAATTCCAAAGTTGTCTCAAAAATTCAATGAATTCAAAGATAAAATCACCAAAGATTTTGACAAATTGAGGCAAGAATTTGCATCCCTCACAGACCTGAGAATACAGTAGAAGCCCTCAGTAATAGGATGGAGCAGGCAGAAGAAAGGATCTCGGACATTGAAGACAAAACTTTTGAACGCTCTCAGATGCTCAAAGACAAAGAGAAATGGAGAGCAAAGATGGATCATTCCCTGAGAGAGTTGTGGGACCACTCCAAGAAAGCAAACATTCACTTTATTGGAATTCCTGAAAGTGATGAGAATGATCTAAAAGGCACAAATGCTCTACTTCAAGAGATTTCAGAGGAAAACTTTCCAAACATAGCAAGACATTCTGAAATTCAGATAGCAGACAGTTTCAGAATCCCAGCATGACTAAATCCAAATAAAGCATCCCCTAGACACATTGTAATTAACTTCACCAAAGTTAATATGAGAGAGAAAATCCTCCAAACAGCCAGATGTAAGAAAATCATAACCTATAAGGGGAAGAACATTAGCATGACTGCAGATCTCTCTGCTGAAAACTTTTAAGCCAGAAGAGAATGGTCACCAACCTTCAATCTCGTAAAACAAAACAACTTTTCAGCCCAGGATCCTGTATCCTGTCACTAAATACTTTAATGACATTCACATTTTGAAGAAATTTGCCATAACTAAACCAGCTCTTCAAGATATTCTCAGACCCATCCTCCATAATGACCACCACAATGCTCTACCATCAGAGTAAACTCACTTAAAAATTACTGATCAAAATCTGAATTCTACAGTGGCAAAAGGATTAAAAATGTCCACTGGTCTTTCGAAAAACTTGACACCCAAAATAGCACCAGGCTTATCAATACTCTCAATTAACATGAATGGCTTAAATTGTCCCCTAAAGAGGCACAGGTTGGCTGACTAGATACAAAAACTCAGAAATCTGCTGCATACAAGAATCTCATCTTATCTTAAATGATAAATATAGACTCAGGGTGAAGGGATGGACACCTGTAATCCAGGCAAACAGAAAACAGAAAAAAGCAGGGATTATAATTTTATTTGCAGATACATTAGGATTTAAAACAACAAAAGTAAGGAAAGACAGGATGGTCACTTCATATTTGTTAAAGGAAACACTTAACATGATGAAATATCAATTATTAACATTTATGTGCCCAACCAGAATGCTCCTCAATTTCTAAGGGAGACTCTAACAGACATGAGCAATTTGATATCTTCCAGCATCATAATAGTTGGAGATTTTAACAACCCTGTGGCAGTGTTGGATAGATCCTCCAAGAAGAAACTAAGCAAAGAAATTTTGGACTTAAACTTCACCATACAGCAATAGAATTCAGTAGACATCTACAGAACATTTCATCCTAACAATATCGAATACACATTTATCTCATCCGCCCATGAAACATCCTCCAAAATTGATCACATCTTAGGTCACAAGTCTAACCTCAGCAAATTTAAAAGAATAGAAAATATTCCTTGTATTTTCTCAGATTATCACGGAATAAAAGTTGAACTCACCAGTAACAGGAGTCTGCATACTCATACAAAGACATGGAAAGTACATAACCTTATGCTGAAAGATGGCTGGGTCAAAGATGAGATTAAGAAGGAAATCACCGAGTTTTTGGAACAGAATGAT
>NW_003852476.1:1617507-1618391 GCF_000181295.1 Otolemur garnettii | reverse complement strand
ACCTTGAAAAAACTAATACTTCATTTTATATGGAATCAGAAAAAAACCTCAAATAGCCAAGACATTACTCAGAAATAAAAACAAATCAGGAGGAGTCATGCTACCAGATCTCAGACTATACTATAAATCAATAGTGGTCAAAACAGCATGGTACTGACAAAAAAAACAGAGAGATGTATGTATGTATGGAACAGAATAAAGAACCAAGAGATGAACCCAGCTACTTACCATCATTTGATCTTTGATAAGCCAGTCAAAAACATTCAGTGAGGAAAATACTCCATATTTAACAAATGGTGCTGGGTGAACTGGCTGATGACCTGTAGAAGACTGAAACTGGACTGACATCTTTCACCATTAACAAAGATAGACTCTCACTGGATAAAAGATTTAAACTTAAGATATGAAACTATAAAACTAATAGAAGAAAGTACAGGGAAAACTCTTGAAGAAACTATAAAACTACTAGAAGAAAGTGCAGGGAAAACTCTTGAAGAGAGTATATAAAATATGAGGAGGACATCCAGGGAATTGAAGCAACACCAAAAATACATTACTGGGATCTGATCAAACTAAAAAGCTTCTGCACAGCCAAGAACACAGTACATAAAGCAGGCAGACACCCTTTCAAATGACAGACAGAAGATGTTTGCAGGTTATGTCTCAGACAAAGGTTTAATAACCAGAATCCACAGAGAACCTAAACATATTAGCAAGAAAAGAACAAGTGATCCCATCTCAGTGTGGGCAAGGAACTTGAACAGAAACTTCTCTAAAGAAGACAGGTACATGGCCTACAGACATGAAAAAATGTTCATCATCCTTAATCATCAGAGAAATGCAAATCAAAATGACTTTGGGATATCATCTAACTCCATTAAGAT
>NW_003852476.1:1614975-1617083 GCF_000181295.1 Otolemur garnettii | reverse complement strand
CTAGAACATATTCTTCTTAGCAAAGTTTCTCAAGAATGGAAAAAAAAGTATCCAATGTACTCAGCCCTACTATGAAACCAATATAAAAGTGCCCACACTTCCATATAAAAACTATAACCGAACTACAGCCCAAGATGAAGGGGAAAGAAGAAGGGGAGGGGAGGGAAGGGGAAAGATGTGTGGAGGGAGGGTAATTGGTGGGACCACACCTATGGTGCATTTTACAAGGGTACATGTTAAATCTACTAAGTGTAGAATATAAATGTCTTAACACAATAACTAAGAAAATGCGGTGAAGGCTATGTTAACCAATTTGATGAAACTACTTCAAATTGTATATAAAACCAGCACATTGTACCCCATAATTGCATTGACGTACACAGCTATATATATATATATATTTATATTATAGTTATATAGATATATAGATATATATATCTTAACCCTTCTCAATGCTTGTCAATAGGAAAATACAGCAAATTCATGTTTCTGATGACTCATTCCCATAAAAAATGTTAATCAGGGTAGGATTTTCCATGTTTACTTGGACAAGATATAAATGATGACAAAGAAAATGGACACAAATATGCCAGAGTCGTATGTATGCGGTAAAATGTGACTTGTGGTCATCTACTGAGATACGGAAACAGCTTTGTTTCATAAAGTAACAGCTATTGCACTGGGATCTATACATAACTAAAATTTAAGTGATCATTCGGAACCAGTTTATTTCTAAAATATATGTCAAGGAAATGTATCACACAATGTAACAACCTCCCCCCAAAAAGTTGTCGCTGAATAGACACTGGCTATATACGTATTTGAGCAGAGGGTGAATAGCATGTCATAGCACAGTCAGAATAATGATTGGCCCGTGTTTTATAAACATGCCTTATACAAGATAGAAGTTTAGGGCCAGGCACAGTGGCTCATGCCTCATTTGGGAAGCCGAGGCAGGTAGATCCTTGAGCTCACAAGTTCAAGACCAGCCTGAGTAAGAGCAAGATCGTGTCTCTAAAAACAGCTGGGCTTTGTGGCAGGTGCCTGTAGGCACCTGGGAGGCTGAGGCAAGAATGCAAGGTTGCTGCTGTGAGCTTCAATGCCACAGCACTCTACCAAGGGTGACAAAGTGAGACTCTGTCGCAAGAAAAAATAAAAAGATAGTTTATTTCTTTTCGTACAAAAGTCAAGGTACAGGCCGTGCATCCTGGCATGGTGACCCCTTGTCATGTGTGACACTGGCTGTTCTCACTTCCAGCTGCTAACTCTCACATGAGGCTCACTCTCAATTCAGCCATCGCATCTCCTTCTAAGAACTGGTCCCAAGAAAAGAGTCAAGGGAGGAAGGAGAGAAGGAGGCCCCTCTTCCTTTAATGTGACTTCCTAGAAGTTGCACATGTGGATTCTTTCATATGTTATTGTTCAAAACCTAATCATAAAACTAACTAGAACTGTAAGGAAAACTGAAACTTTGCTTTCTTCTGGGATAATCTTGCTTGTATACAGATAAAAATCCAGGGCTATTCTCCAGAAAGGGACTGCACAGGACAACTGGCCTTTGTGCAACAGCATGGGTTTCTTAGAGATCACTCTATGATCCCAAGAGCAAACTAATGAAAACCAAACTCATTTTGCTCACTGATCAAGGCAGGAAAACAAATGTTTCCGGTGTCTGCTCTATAAGCACCACCGATTGCCCTGAAGGGGCAGATCTATACCACACTGATGTAGGACTCTACCTACCCCTATCCTCAAGGAGTTTCTCCACTGACTGGGGAGACAAACGCGAATAACTAAAGATAAATTCAAAGTAGCACATAATTTATTTCACACAGAAGTTATAACATAAGACCTCATGGGATAGAAACCGTGTACTCCCTAACTCCTAGAATCCCTTCCCTTGGATTCTTGATGGCTGGATCTTTCATGGAAAGCCTCAAATGTCACCTCCTAAGTGTGAAACCAGGGTGGCGCCTATGGCTCAGTGAGTACAGCACCAGCCCGTATAACAAGGGTGGTGGGTTCAAACCTATCCCCAGCCAAACTGCAACAACAATAAAAAAAAAAATAGCTGGGCATTGTGGCGGGTACCTATAGTCCCAGCTACC
>NW_003852476.1:1595954-1614533 GCF_000181295.1 Otolemur garnettii | reverse complement strand
GATTGGTCTTAAAAATACATATGTGTAGGGTGGCGCTCGTGGCTCAAGGGAGTAGGGCACCAGCTCCACATACCAGAGGTGGTGGGTTCAAACCTGGTCCTGGCCAAAAACTGCAAAAAAAAAAAAAAATATATATATATATATGTGTGTGTGTGTGTGTAAATATAAATACACACATATACACATAAACACACGTACACATACTACACACACACATACATGACACATATACACACTTTTACATACACACATACCTACACATACACACATATACACACAGAGACACACACATACACACATCCACTACACACACCTACACATGCACACACACATGACACACACAGACACAGAAGCCAGAACCTCTCCATGTCCTCCTTCTGGACAGTGCAAATACAGCCCTACCCTTCGTTATCTCTGCAGTGAGAGGTAAACAGAACTGTCCTCTCACCCTCCAGCCCCCAAGCCACAGCCCTCTCCCTCTCCTTCACAAGCAAGCTTCTCTCAGTCGGGCAACATCTCTCCTCCCTCATCCCCTCCTTAACTGCTCACCCATACAGACTCCCAAATTGCCATATTTAAAAAAACAAAAAAACAAAAAAAATGGGGAAGGGTGTTGAGACAGAGTCTCACTCTGTCACCCTGGGTAGAATATCACAGCATCGTAGCTCTCAACAACCTCAAATTCCCGGACTCAAACAATCCTCCTGCCTCAGCCTCCCAAGTAGCTAGGACTATATGTGCCTGACACACCCAGCTTGTTTTTCTATTTTTAGTAGAGATGAGGTCTCTATCTTGCTCAGGCTGGTCTTGAACTTCTGAGCTCAAAGGAGCTTCCCACCTCAGCCTCCTAGAGTGCTGGGATTAAAGGTATGAGCGACCATGCCTGGCCCCCAGATTCTAAATCCTCCTCATCTTACTGGGGGGCCAGTCTCTCCTTCCCTCAAGTCTGTGAGCACACTCCTCATTCTCCTCCTTTCTTCTGCCATCCTCTTTCAGTCTCCTCTGCCAACTGCCCTCTCCTTGCGCCCTGTCTGCACCCATGTCACTAGGATCTTGCTCTCCCCTCGCCTCTCATTCTACATGTTCTCCGTAGCAGTCTCACCCACTGGATAGCTCCTGGGTGTCACCGGTCCACACGGTACACAGGCATATGTATGTTTAACTATCTGGTCAACCTCTGCATCTGGAAACCCTAAATTAAACACAGTACCTATTAGCCCTACCCCCGACGTGTGCCCCTTATTATTGTGGTGATGACTTCAGTACCCAACCAGGTGCCTAAACTAGAAAAGTCTGCCCAGAGCCATGGTCCTCTTCCTCTCAAATGCCATTCTCCCCACTGCCAGACCTCAGTTCCTTAACGTAGGATTTATCCTGTTCACGTTCGTACATCTAGGGATAGTAAAGTTGCCCCCCAAATGTAGGGGAGTAAGAGATTATGTAAGATAATTTTGATATAACCAGGTGTTGTGGCAGGCGCCTGTAGTCCCAGCCACTTGGGAGGCTGAGGCAAGAGAAACCCTTGAGTTTGAGGTTGCTGTGAGCTTGTGATGCCATGGCACTCTACCCAGGGCTTTTTGATAATCAGCTCTTAAAGCTATTCATTCATTCAAAAATATTTACTTAGCTCTTAACATATACCAGAATTCACAATTTGCATCATATATCAGCATCCAGACACAGGTGCTGACTAGACAGTTACACAGACATATGTCTGTATGAATATTCTCCATCTTACTGACTGGCTGTCCAGACTTGTGAATTAGTGTGTAAAAGTCCAAACTTGTGGCCTTCCCATTTAAATTGGCACTAAAAACAACACTGTTGTCATTTTACACTGAGATTCAGGATACAACCAACAACACAAAGCCAAAAATTCTGACTTTAACATGTGCACATTGCATTGTTGAATTGGAAAGGAAATCTTAAAATCACCTGATCCCGCAAAGTAATTCTGTCCACAAAATGGGCAAAGAAAGAGATTTCTCACTCATTTAGTTCACCAACCCATAATTTGGTGGGAGGGGTTTGGGCTATTTTAATTAATTATTGCAAATTAAATATTTTAACAACTTGAAGTGAGCCCTTAAGAGAATGAAAAAATATACACAGCTCCCCTCTGTTAAAACTGCAGTTGATGACAGAATTCCTACTGTCTAATCTATAAAAATAAAACCTGAGTTTTCAGCTAATTCCATTTTTTCAAATACAGAAAAACAGTGCCACCCAGTTAGATGCTTTAACACGCAGGCTAATTTCTGCTCTCTGCTGCGGCAATTAGGAAGTGTACTTAATGGGGGGGTGTCATGTTAATTGTTTTCAGACTTAACTAATTTCTCCATTTAATTGTCAATTGATTAACCTATTGAAATGTTAAGTGACTCAGTTTCCTTCCAGAGTAAACAGCCACAGCATATGGTAGCTTCCTCAGCTGAAGGCAGCACGCCTTTGCTTAGATTCAATGTGCTGGTATTTTTCTATACCTCCCTGAGCTTTTAATTAGATGAGGCGATGTTACACGTATTTGTCTGCTAGAAAGGTTATCAGTGCCATAGCTGACCTGCAGAGGCAAGGTTGAGTCTGACAGTTTTAATAGAAATGGTTTTCAGCTATGACTGCTGTACTTGATTGCATTGTGATGGTAATTAACTCAAAATGGCTTTCTCCCCGGTGTGTGTGTGTGTGTGTGTGTGTGTGTTCCCTTGTCTCCTCCAGAAGGAACTATGCAGCGAGACGCTTCCTTGTCATATATGCACTTATTAAGCACTCATTGCATCCTAATAAGCATGCAAAATCGTCAAGAGTTTCTTTAGGCTAATACCGCGCTACTCAGATTGTGGTGCCATCCAATGAGCACACTGATCTCTGCCTGCAGCACCCTTTGCAGAGGGAAAGCCGGCTCCCTTTGGTAGAATTTTGCTCCTTTATTTTCATGGTGTGTCATGCCAGGGGATCATTACAACTATAAAGTAAAAGTGATTTATTTTTTCAATTTAAGACGGATGAAGCCACATACGATGGAGAGAATTAGACAGTCAGAAAGATTTGGAAGCATTTTCCAATGTTCTCGTCAGAGAGTGCTGTGTTTTAGAGACCAGATTAATGTAAGGCCCTCGTGGTGAGCTGTTAACTCAGGCTTCTCGTGTCCTGCACACTTTCTGGCTCGGAGTGCACACTGCTTGGGTGTATGCGCTCACTGCCCTGGACTATTGTTTAATGACCAGACAATTGCCTGCACTGAGCCAGCATTACCATCCTTGATGATGTTGGTAGCAGGCAACTGAGACAAAATGATTACAAACTTATGCTGTGTTCACTAGTTCTTTAGAGGATTTCTCTCGTCATAGTTCTGGCTCATTCATGTTTGATTCAGCACATTTGTTCTTTTAAAAAGGCATAGCTTAGAAGAGTTTCAGGGCGGGTTAATAACGCAACTGGAAATGGCCGCTGGCATTGTGAGAGCGTGTCCCTGCAGTGGCTGGGGGCTTTCTTCAGTTTGGCCGCTCTGCAGCCCCAGCCCAGTTGGTAAACAGCTTAAGTCCAGACATCTTTTCATTCTCTGAGCAGCAGATTGAAGTAAAAATGCATATAAGTGGCGACTGACTGGCGCTGGCCTAACAATAGCAGGGGCATTTACATAGGAATAAGGCCTTACCAAAGGGGATGGGGCAATTAATGGTGTGGGCCACACATATAAGGAAAGTTTGTCCAATCCTTTCCTCAATAAAGATTTTTTGTATAGTGCTGTGGAAACTCATGGAGGCTTGAAAGAGATTAAGGGTGAGACTTTCCTGGCAGTTAAAAAAAAATTATTTTTTTTTTTGAAATTTTTAAAAAGCCAAATGGTATCAAATAAATGCACAAAAAAGAATATGAATTCTTTGTGTCTAATCTTTTTAGGTCGTTTCTCCAATCCTGTGAAAGAAGGCAGTGGATGTTTTCAGTTCCCTCCTCTTCCTTTTCTTTTCATGGGGTTGGAGGGGGTGGGTTTCTTGGACAGAAAATCATTCTGAGATACACAAGCTCCCTGGTCATCTCCCTTCCCTGTTTGAAACTGAAGCATCATCTTTAAGACATTTGAAAAGTTTTGCTGGACTTCTCATTTCAAGTCATGTTTAAGCAGCGGGAGGAAAAATATGGCTCCAGTGGCCCAGCCTACAGGGACAATCCCAGGACTTATGGGCATGAGGGTGTCACAGTGAGCAGGAACCACCACACCAATAGGAAGGGCCCAAAAGAAAATGCAGGGTTTTGTCACAGGAGAATGTGAAGACGTTGCTTTGGCTCTAGCTCTTTTCTGGAATAGGTATCTTGTCTCAGTCCAGATAAAAATTAAAAGGTCAAATGCTTAAATTATTTCCATTCAACACTGTCCCAGTACTATTGCCACTGATTTTTGAGGGGAGGCAGAGGGTGTGGGGTGTCCTCTTCATTCCGCTCCACCCTGAGCTCGCCGACACCTGCTGGACAGACAGATCTGAGGTAGATCACGCCTGCAGCTTTGTTCTCAGAGGCTCCCCATCTGCTTCTGCCCTTGGTCAGGTTGCACTATTGTGTTTATTACTTTGGGTGAGAATACTTGTAATAAAGCCTCCTTGGCATTTTAAAAGTCAAAGACAGAAGAATATTAGTCTTTGAATAACTCAAGCCCTCTTCATAAGTTTTATGATCAGAACATTTACTATGTATTTTAAGTAAACTACTTCAGTTTCTTTTTTCCTTTTTAAATATTTTATCTCATTCAAAGGACATTTTCTAAGAAAGGAGAACTTTGGAGGGAGTGCTCAAGCCCTGTTTGCACCTGCTAGTAAAACTGTTCTTACTTCTGAAGGTTTTTTTTTTTATTTCATTTCCTCATTTAGAGTTGATTCATGAAATGCATGTCCATATGGGATAAGGGAAATAAAATCTTAATGTGATAACACATAAGCTTTGGGTGCCTGTGTATGTGTGGCATACAGAGAAAGTGATTTCAGCTCCAGCCCTGTCAAGAAGGCAGAAATCAATGCCTCATTCAGGACTATTGATCAGCACTAAATTAATTAGACTCCAAGGCTTATGGCAGTTGATAAGACAACTTGTTAATTTAGTCAATGATAGTGTTTTCCCTACAGCAGCAAATACCCTCTTCTTTAGAAAAGGCATTTCTAATACTTGCTGCCAGTTCTTTTTCCTTGTTTTCATCTTTCTGGTTTTCTTTCCTTTTTCTGGGGAGGGGAGGGGATAGTTAGGGGAAGGTGGGTTTGCAGGGGAGGGGAAAATTGGGGTGGGGAATCACAAGGCCAGGGAGTGCTAGCATCTGAAGGGTCAGTCTGGAATATTCATCAGCCCACTCTCATCTAGGTTCCCTGCCTAACACTGCAGTTTCAGGGAGAAAAGAATGCAGCAGCCAGATTATAACCAGGACCCGGATTTCCTGTGGGGCTTTGGCCATGGAAGGCCACTCCAGCCCCACAAGGATGTTCATTTGGAAGGGGGCTACTTCCTAAACCTTCATTTAGAATTGACTGATACAGATTGTTTTTGCTTTTCATTTAAATCTGCAACAGTGATGGTCATAGTCAGTAACAAAGACTTTGGGCCCTGTTGGTAATGCAAACTGTGAATGGGGTGAAGGTATCCCAGAATGCCCTGAACATGGGGCAGTACTTCCTGCTGGCTTGGAAGGACAAAAGGACAAAGCCTGGGAGTGTAGGGGTCCCACCAACAGCTCTTGGAGGCAACAGCCTGCTATCAGCAGCTCTCCAACCCTCTGAGAATGCTAATAAGCTAGTGAAGAGCTCAGCTTTCTTGCCATAATTCTATAGTGTGGTTGAGGACCCCATAGTGTTCACTAAATAAAGACAACTAATTGAGAATTTTTTGCACATTTTGCCCAGGGGACTTGTTGTTCATTCGATTCTTCGGGGAGAATGTGCCCCTACTGACAAGAGTAGCTGATTGTTTTGGCAGCCTCATGTTACTCTTCCCTGGGTCTAAGAATGACTTTCGAAGTATGACAAAAATGTTTAATTTTGATTTTTTTTAATTATGTTGCTGGGAATTATTTTAGAACTCAAAGAATAGGCGGACCAGTGTTCATCTTAAAAAAAAAAAAATCCTGGCAGAGTTTTTTGAATTAAAGCCCTGTTTTTTCTTTTCCTTTTTTTTTTTTAAATTGTATTTTCTGTGGTGAGGCCTACATTTTTGTGTCTGCAGGTGACACGTTGATTGAAACTAAAATTAATAAATCAGCTGAAAAGCTCACACCTACAGCTCACAGCAGGGCCTGGAAAACAGGTTTATAAAGGGAGCTTTATGCCCTCATATAAAGAAGGAATAAATTACAGAAGCACTTGTTGCCCTGGGACTTGATTTTGCTTTGCAATCTGGTATCTTATTTTTGGAGGCTTATTGTTAATCAACAGGTTCCTGGTTGCTTTAGCAGGTGACTTTGCTATTAGTCTCTTATTTAACCATTATGGCATATTAATGAGAGGGCTTCTGGATGTGGCTCTATCATCTGACCAAGGAATTAGTTTAAAAGATGCACTTTTTACTCAATGCCTTGTAGTTAGTCACATTGAGGACCAAATGCAAAACAGCATTTTCTGCAGCTTGTGTAGCAGTGAGGAGAGTGCTGCTAACATTCGTGTCTTACTGTGCTTTTCTTCTCTCCTACGCTTATTTCTTCACCATGGAGGGCAATTATGGAACTTACCAGCTTCTGTTCATTTTTTTAACAAAATAAAATTATATATGAATAACAAAATGATATCCTTTCTTATTAATGTGCACCCTCATTTTAATTAAACAATGTCAATGTTCCTCGGAGGTGTGTTCAGAATTAAAATGTGTGATTTTGGAAGGCAAGAGGTTCAACATTTCTCACCAGAGCTAGATTAATAAATGTCATTACAAGTGCAGGAATTTAACTATCACTTTTCCTCTTAGAGTCTGAGATAATTGGAAATGTTTAAGCTTGACAAAAGAAGGGAGTAAATGTCCTATGGGGGTAGTTTAGGAATATAAAGAAAAACTGAGGATTTAAGTCTTAAATTTGTAATTACAAGGATCTCCAAATCACATAACGGGGCAAAACAGCCCCGACAACCTGACGTGTGCAAGCTGCTTTGTGTCACAGTCTGCGGAACACTCGAAGGACATCCTTTGGCACCAGAATATTCTTGCCATTAAATTCCTCTCAAATCTTCAAGACAGTTTGGTCCACATCTCAAGTACAAATGCCGTCTTCTTTCTGAAGCCAAGAAATATCAAGCTCTTGTTCTTATTTTTAACTTTTTAAAATCAAAGGTCTGTGCCAAAATCGAGGGACATTTGCTGCCATCGTGCCGGTCACCTTTTCAGACTCAGCCACTGAGAGTTTTCATTCAGTAGGTTAAGGGCCAGGCCAGCATGCCTTCCAGTGAGGAATGTTCTGGTTAGCTTTCAGGAGGAGAAATGTAAGTTAGAGTCACCAGGAGAAAAGCTGAGCGTTGACCCCAGGAAAGGACAGAGTGAACATTAATGGCACCTGCATATTTGACGTTATTTATGAAGCATCTGTCCTTAAAAATGCAACCCAACAAAAAAGGGTCTTCAGGGTTATCCAAAAGCTGCAGTGTTAGAACCCTCTCCCAGAACGGGACATTTGGAAATTCTGCTATCCTCTTCAAAGAGTTCCCCAAGTTGCCAGCTTAACTGTCCATCGGAATGACAGTAATTGCCAGCTGACCATTTTATAAGAAGCATCTGCTCCAAAATCAACGCTGTCACCTGGAATCTGGGTCTTCACTCTAGATTTCTCTGTCTGGGCCGGTGGGCTGGGTGGCCTTGGGAGAGGGGAGTAAAGCTCAACTTTTCTAGGGGTAACTCTCAAAAAACCACAAACTAAGATAAAAGCGGTTGCCTAAAGCGTCCCCTTCTGAGACTGGGGAAGGAAAAACCAATCTGGTCTACTGCACAATAACAGCATACGCCCCTCCCAGGAAAAAAACCCGTTTAGGTTTGCAAGCGCCACGGAGAAGCTGCGCGGGGGTGCAGGAGGGAGCTCGCGAAGGAGGAGACGAGGAAGGAGAAAGAACTTAAGGACGTGGCCGGGGTATTCTGGGAACGGCCAGCTTAATTTCTTGATAATAGTAGCACAGGTTCTTAGAAAACAAGACTCCACACGTGCAGCAGAGTCCGCAGGCCGCGGCCGCCGCAGCCTGGGAAGCCGCAGCCGAGAACCCCCCGCCCACCCCCAGGCCGCCCCGGGCGCTTCCAGCCGGGGAGATTTTCAGGCGTTTCCTCTTTAGCAACTTGGCGAGATCAGACACTTTCTGCGACGCTTGTGCAGATTTCACCGTCGGTCCTGTCCCTAATGAGCGTCACTTAATCAGTTTGACAGCAGCCTTTTTCCCTCCCACCTCTCTTTTTTCTCACATCCACTAAGAAAGTTTTTCAGGGGGAAAAAAAGTGTTAACGGATTCAAGGGGGCTTCAGTGACGTGAAATGGTCGCTGGTCTCAGTGGGACAAGCAGCAGGACCCCGCTCCCGCCGCGGCTCTGTCCAGCTCCTGAACACAGGAGGCAGGCCCCCCGCCGCCAACAGCCAGGGGAAACGATCGCCTTTCTCTTCAAGAATCCAAAGCAATTAGTTGTTAACATTTAAGCACATCTTTGACGACAGTGCTTTCTCATAGCCTCATGCCCCAATCTGGTCAAGAGCACTTCTTAAAAATGTATTTGAGAAACAATCTTGCTGCAAGTTCTGAGGAAACCACGCGCTGCTGCCCTCCTCCAAAATGCCCACAGGGCACCCCGAGTCCCTTGGGCGGTGACCCTGTTAAGTTCTTCTCCTATCTGGAGAAATGTAAGTTAGAGTCACTGGTACAAAAGCTGAGCGTTTCTACTCATCTGACGTGGGAACGCAAGGGCTCCCTGATTGGGCTTTTGTTTTGCTTTGTTTTTTGAGACACTCTGTAGCCCAGGCTAAGTGCTGTTATGTCATCAGAGCTCATGGCAACCTCAAACTCCTGGGTTAAAGGAGCCTCAGCCTGCCAAGGAGCTGGGACTGCAGGTGCCCACCATAACATCCCAACTAATTTTCCTGTTTTTAGTGGAGATGGGGTCTTGCTCTTGCTCAGGCTGGTCTGGAACTCCTAATCTCTGGCAATCCACCCACCTTGGGCTCCCAGGTTTAAGTCTTATGAAACTCAACCTTCCTAGGGAACAGGGGATAATAGCCCAATCCTGGGAGTTCTTGATCACATTCTCAACTTGGTGTCAACCTGAATCTGTTACTGGGTGTTCTATGTAAGACAATATAAGGCCCCAGCTGCTGGAAACTAGCAGGTTCTCAAAAAATGTGAATTTTGGAAGTCAGATGAAGTTTTCAGCCCTGGGGTAAGAAGCAGCACCCTCCAAGCCTGCTTCATCCTCCTCTGGCCACCTTCTCCTCCTTCCAATTCTTTTTGTTCCCTCCAGTGGAATTCATGTCTCTAAGCATTGGTCAGTTTTGTAATTCACCCACTCGACTCTCTTTCACTTTATCAGGAGGCAGAAAAATCACCCTAATGGGAGAGGAAGAGGGGAAGGCTGCCCACAGCCGGCTGCGTCCCTCCAGCTCCGCACCCCGACTTCTATACTAGTAACAGCCAGTTGTTCACCTTCTAAATTTAAATCTGGAGCAGGAAATTAGGCTTTAAGGCAATCAAGGTCTGGTCTGTATTCAGAAGCTATCGCTGACTCTCCTTTTCTTAATTTTGCCAAAACACCTGGAAATGCCTGCTGCTGCACTGGCCTACTTGGTTTATTGATTTAGTGGTTTAACCCTATTTCTGTCTTTCACTTAAGATTGGTTTCTATGCACATTTCATTCCAGGAAACTTGATGATTTTGCTCTGCTCAAAGAGGAACTTCTGAAGGGATGTTCCCAGCACCTGTTTCCTCCCACTCTGACCACCAGCCATGCGGATGGGCAGTGACCAGTGGTGACAGGCCAGGGTGTTCTGAAGACCCTTGAGCATGGTCTTCAAGGGCATGGAGACCTGGATTTACAAACCTGGTTCACACATAAAAAATGCCTGTGAACACAGCAGGCACCATGCTTGTAAGTAATCCCAGCACTCCAGGAGGCCAAGGCAGTTTGAGGCCAGCCTGAGCAAGACTGAGACCCCATCTCTACTAAAAATAGAGAGGCTAACCAGGCGTTGTGGCAAATGTCTATAGTCCCACCTACTTTGGAGGCTGAGGCAAGAGGATGGCTTGAGCCCAGGAGTCTGAGGCTGCTGTGGGCTATGATGTCACGGCACTGTACCAAGGGTGACAGAGTAAGATGCTATCTCAAAAAAAAAAAAAAAAAAAGCCTGAGTCTTTTGGTAAGTGATTGAACATTTCTCAGGCTCTGGATCCTGCTCTGTGAAAAGGAAATGATAACTATGGATAGGTCGTTAGGCCAATTACACTATGTGGTCGGGGCATCTCATTAATGGGGAGTTAGTAAATGGGGGAGACCCTCCCTTTGGTTTAAGAGCTACTTAAAAAGTCAGGATGGCTGTTTCACCCCAAGAGCAGTGTCCTGCCCTGTGGTAAGACATGATTTTGAGGTAGGTAAGAATCCATGCTCTCAGGGTTGACTCCAGGAGACCCCACTTACCGAACACCCACAATATGGCTGTGACATTCAGCAAGTGTTTTAAACCTCCTGAGCCTTTTGCCCCTGCTCTATGAAATGGAGATTATAAAGCCTAATGAGATTGTTGTGGTTGGCTAAAAAAGTTGCCTAACATTCATTATCTCAATTAATTCCCCCAACAACTGGGTGAAATAGGCCTTATTTGCCCCCATTTTATAGCTAAGGAAACTGAGGTTCAGAAAGGTCAAATGATTCCCTCAAGATTGTGTAACTGATAAGCAAGACCCACTGGACTGTCAGCCCGCCTGGGTCTCTCAGCCTGAATATGTATGCTCTGTGCTGCATTTCCTGTGCCTTTTCGGGGAACTGTATGATGCAAATACTTTTGTATTACCAGTTCTTAATAACATTCATTTCTAATTCCAGGAACAGCAATGATTTTCAAACTTCTCAATTTTTCTTTTGCAACCTGCAAAAAATCTGCAACAAAACAGAGAGGAGAAATTTCTCCCTAAATGATGCCATTGTTGGCAGAAAATAAAGCAACTCTTTCTCCTCTGTGGGGTTGTCAAGTTGAATGCAGGACCTGAGAAGCAGCAGCCTAGTTCTTTACTCTGCCTCTAAGTACGATGTGGGGGACAATCTCCATCAAGGGTCATCATGCTGTGGAACTGACACTACTCAGAATTGTGGAGATGTCATTAACCAAGGTGACTTGACTCCAGTTATATACAACCCCATTAATGAGAAGGTAAGTCACCCTAATTCAGAGAGTAGGGGTGTGAGGAATGAGAAACCAAAGTCCCCCTCTCCCTCATTAGGGACCAGCTGAGAGAAGGAGAGGCAGGGGACACGGGTAGGGAAAAGGAGGAGAGGGGCTTGTACAAAGCAGACACGTGTGTGTTGCTGTTAAAATAGCACAGACCAGCAAACTCAGGCTGCTGTGTGGGAGCAACACCATGCATCTCTCAGGCTGCCACAGTTATGTTGATCTGGACAGGTGGAAATATGCGTCCTGTTTAGTGGGGTCAAACACTGGATGGGTTGCAATGCTACGTGACAGTTTATGTACCTATAAATAATGTGCTTACACATAGAAATATTCTTGAAAATCTAAAAGGAAATTAGACTTAATCTCTCATGAAAATATGCCTCTTTCCCTTTAAATCACCCTGCAATAGTTGGGGTAACTTCCTGTGTCTTACTATTTCCTAGAACTGAAATGTTAAATTAAGGACAGACTTCAGAATAGATGAGGTTCATTATTTGTTTTGAATTAGTGCTACAGAAGTTCCATGTTTTACATGTAAAGCCCAAGAGAACCATTTTAATGTGGTTGACTATGAGATAACAGCATTACAACTGCTGGTAACAGGAGGGGCTGAATTCACTAAATGTGACATTCTTATTCTTGTAAAAAATAAAAGAAATTTATCAAGATAAGCAACTTCTTTTTCCCTGCTGCAAGACTTTGTTCTTGATTTGTAGTTATTGATTTCTTGCTCAGCAAAAGTGAGAGGAACTCCAGGTGTCAGCTTTATTATAATAATAAAGGTGCCTGTAATTTGAGTGGCTGATGAAGCCAAAATAGCTCAGAATTCAAATAGTTTAAAATTCTAAAATGTCTATTATAGTGAAATATGAGTATTCCTTATTTTCCTAGGTAATGCGGATTTAAGCATCTCATCCTTGTGAAGTCTGTACACAGCCATCTCTCTGCTCTGGGTTAATGAGGAAAGAAGTGCTGTGTTGAGGTTGCGGTATGCTTAAGGAACAATTTTCGGAACAGCTCAATCTCTTGTGAACTAATTCCTGAAAATAAGACCATACAACCTATTTGTGTTTGAGTTTTGTATGTGGTGTTGGATTTGTTGTTGTTGTTGTTCAGATAATTTTCTTTATATAAGCCCGTGCATGCCCTTGTCCCAGGAAGGACCCAGGCCTGGTAACTTCCTAATCTGTCTACTGAGATGAAGCTGCATCCTGGGTATAAGGTGGAGGTACCAACTGAGTGATACTGTCTAACTTTTTCTTTTTCTTTATCTCCTTTTTTTTTTTTTTTTAAACATGGACAGGTTTGTTTTTGTAACTGTCAGCAATGTTTGGGCTATTTTGAGAATGTAGGACAGGGTTAAGGATTAGTACCAGCATTCTCCTTTCTGTGAGTCAGAGCTGCTTAGCAGTAATTAACCAGGACATTAGGTTTTGTACCCTTGGTTCAGGTCATTTGCCTATGAGCTGCTCCAGCCTTTTACAAAGGCATACTGCATATGTTTCTGGGTACCTTTTTGAGAGAAGATTTAAATTGGCCAGATGAATAATACTTTGTTACAAGTGTTTTGCCCTAGGCAAAAAGGTTTTCTTCATATTATCATAGCCTGAAGCTGCAATCCTCCAGCTTGATGTGACTGGCGTTACACTGTCACATGGCAGTGATGTAAGAACAGGCCTCTCTGTGTCAGACAAATCTGGATTTAGGGGAATTATAGCAGATGTTGCAAAATGGCAACAGTTTAGCAAGTTCCTTTTATCCCACTGTTGGGAGGCAGGACTACTAAGTATACCAGACAGAAAAGAATGTTTTCTTTGATCCTTTACACTCTAGGGTAGGGACTTCCCAGTTACAGAGCGTCGTTAATGATATAGTTATACAGTCACTGATGGAGCAGAATACAGAATTAAGGCCTCGCTTTTTTTTTCCCTTTTCTTTTCTTTAAAGTATTTGTTTTGATTGAGCTTAGTATTTGTGGTCATTTACATTACGGGCTTCGGAAACTTTTTAAGATTTTAATTTTAATAAAGAAAGCTTAATTCAGTGGAAGAAACAGAATAACAATAACAAAAACTAATCTCCACAAAAAATATTTTAACTTTGACCTGACGTCTCAAACCTATTACGTATATTTACATTACATGAATCCTAAGAAAGAGAAAATTGAATACATAGCAGTTATTTTAATTTTTACATTTGTATAAGTATTAATGAGTATATTCAATGATGTAATAAGTAAGTACACTGCATTGTCAATGCTCATATAAGTCTTAAAAAATACTGTCTTCAAAAGCTTTGGATTCCTCTGATCAAGAATCTTTTCTATTCCATTCTAATAAAATTATTCCATACATGTGATGAAGGTGAGTAGGTAGATGACAGTGATGGGGACAGAAACAAATACAAAAGCCGTTTCCTGACAGTGGGAGTGATGCTGGCTTTCACATGTGGAGCTGTGTTTAGCTGTGGACTATGGACCTTCCCGGGATTAACTTTGGAGTCTTTGGAACTTAATGGTATTAAATATCACTACAGCATGTTGCCTACAGGATTTCATAACCTACTTGCAAAACATGGTATGTGCATGCAGGGCAACAAGAGATAATTTTCCACTAGCTAAAGATTTCCAATTATTATTAAAACACACTCACATAATGAATTTGCTCTTTTTATGTAAATTTTTATTGATCATTTCCATTGAAGCATTAGACAGTGAAATGCATGTAAACATTTAGACAATTTCTTTAAATAGTTTCTACCTTTACAAAGAGTGTTTAAAAATTTTTAAAGTGTTTTTATTTGCAAGTTGTCATAGATGCCTGGAGCCCTGAAATAATTACTGCATAATTTTTCAGATAGTTTTCATTAAAAAAAAAAAAGAGAGAGAGAATGAACATAGGTGTATTTAAAAAGCATCAATGTGAGTAGCTATATTTTATATATTTTTTTGATGAGATCAAAGGTAAAAATAAACACAAAAGCCAGCTGAAATGGTCAGTAATGCTACACCACTCTTAATAAAATATTTCAATGGTGCATTTAGGTGTCTTTGTGCATTTCACCTAGTTTACCACTTTGGACCTGGAGAAAGGATTTGCTTATGTAACACAGAGACAGAGCATGTTGAAGATACCAGATTTTGTCATTTGAATAATAGACTACAATCATATATACATATGCTGTCCTCTTTAATAAGATAAGCATCTGATCTCGAATAAATGTGCTAGAAATAGATATAAAATTCATACTTTACTAATTTCAAAATCATATTTTATTTGAACATAAAGCTTGTGATATGCTTACTGAGAGCTTTAAAAACAGGAGCTTCCTTAGCTCTAACTTTGAATTTATGATTCCATAATAGAATGTACACACACTTACTGGATATCAGTCATCCAAACTCTTGCATGAATACTTCCCTATGATCTACATTAACCTCTTAATCACCTACAGCCAGGTCTGTACCACACTTTACGTCAGGTCACACAGACAGCCCTACTGACTGGGGCAAGCACACGCATTGCACTCGGATACTGGTGCTTCTGCAGACATCAGAAGGGGAAAAAAATGAAAATGGCTTTATGAAACCTGCTGTGCTTACGAGCCTGAGAGATTGCTACAAATGTTTCCAGTAAGAGGTTTTTGGTTTTGTTTCCCTTGTTTTCTTTAAACGTCTACCCCAGGTATCTCAGAAACCAAAAAATGCGTATCTTCCTCAGAAATCCCATTACAACTGTCCAACATCCTGGCATCAGACAGTATGTCCCACACACGCAGCTCAATCTAGGAACAATTTGGAAGAGTTTGCAGCCTGGTAAGAGCATCTGTTGTTTCACTCTTCAATAATTCACAGTTAGCCGAAGTAGGAAATGCAAACAATCCTTTATCATATTTGCATACTTGGAATTTGGCTTTTTGATTCATGATTGTTCCGATTAGCTTAGAAAATTCATGTTTCTGTCTAGTTGCATGTTTTGCTTGAGTGAGCTCAAATTATGCTCTTGAGTCAAATATTATTAGAAGCGTAAATACTTTGGGGATATAAGTGTCTGCCACTGATTGGGGGGTATTTGTTTTATTGATTTTCATCTGGCAAGTTTAAAATATGAGCAAACTTTTCATGGAGGGTTTGGGGCATTTGTTTGAACACTCCTGGAGTAATTGGAAATGCAACAATTGTTTAAAAAGTGGCATTGTCCATGAAAAGATTTAGTGAGGGATGAAGAAATTTCTTGAACCTAAAGACCTAATCTGGTGATCCAATTCTCCCCACTGTGTCCATTCCCGTGAAACTCCATTGACTTGCGTCTGCCCACCACTGGCTCCGCGTCCCACCTAGCCAATCCTCTAGGTTTCCCACATTGTCTCCTCTTTTGTCTTTTCAGTCTAAACAGAAGAACAACAGATAGGGTTCCGAAGGGCAGGGGAGCCTCAGGAGTTGCAGGAGAATGGCTGAGATGAGGGTCAGAGTCCTGCCCTCACTGCCAACAGTTACTAGGGTTTGTGCTGCCCGGCTGAACAGTGTTCAAAGGCTTTGCTGGGCTTTGTTCCACTGTGTAGGGATTAGGCCTGGCGGTCTGAGAATTTGCCTTCTAATTAAAAAGGATAAAAGATAGAAGTAGCATTAGACTAAAACAGAGCAGTGATACTTCACAGGCTGGGTTTTTTTTAAAGTCACAAGACAGCGCTAGAAGTTGTCAGGATATTTTATTTCTGTAGTATTCTACTCAAATTTTAAAAAACAAAATAAAACTTTGGAAACTCTTCCCAGCTGTTGTGCATGGCACATGGATGCCTGCATCTAAAGTACCTGCTATTCACAGCGAGACTGTGTTGGGGGGACACGCAGTCAGCACTGAGACCTCCTTCCTCTTTTTCAAGTGCCAGCAAGAAATGAGTCCCCCCAAAGTGAATTCTGCCTCCCTCCACCTGTGCCTTGCTCTTGGCCTCCCGTCTCTATCTGCTCTTTCTGGATCAGCCCTGCCTTCCATCTCCCTGCAGCTGTGCACATGTCTTATACAGGTGTGAAATACAATCAAGAAACAATTCTGACCGCACAGTCTTTTGTTTCTTACTCTCAATTTGATGGGGGTGATTTTTAATCTTTCACATGATTACTATTTATGGTTTGCAACAATAAATGTGATTTTGTACCTACATTTCATTCAGAACGAAGCCATCTACAGACCCAGGGGGAGACTGGCAGTATCCAGACGATGCATGGCCCTGAAACATGAGTGTGCCAGGCAGTGGCTCTTTCTGCCACGTACGAAGAACTGTCTGCTTTCAGGAGAAGCAGGACTGACACTTGTTGAATTAAGCAAGAGGCTGGGAGTGTGTTTTGCCAAGTACTCCAGAGGCTAGTCCTACTCCCTCTATCACAGGAAGGAATTTGAGGTGAGAATTTCTATTAGAAATGCTGATGAGATTATATAAATTAGCTGAGATGGGTTTGTTTTTTTTAAGGGAGAAAAAGGAGGAAAGAGTTTTGTGGAGGACTTCAGAGCTTTGAGAGCTACTGAGCTCAGATTGCACACAAGTATAAAGGAATGCTCTTTCGTTCCCACAAAGCTCATGTTACGTCATGAAACTCAAGGACTGAATTGCTTATTTTCCACTTTTCTTATTTTTGTTTTCCATTTGTCCAGCATAAACAAGTAAAGCTCCCTTAGCAAGGGCCTTTTTTTAAAGTTATGAGATCACCATTGGACTAAACTATCTATTTCAGAGACACATATAAGCATATTCCTGTTCACTTCTTAGAAAAATCCAAAACATTTTTAGTTTTCTTTTATTCAGTTGAACTAGTTACCAATTGAATACAGTTGACATAAATGAAAACACAGAAACCTTGAAAAGAACGCAGGGCCATCCCTCTATTTAGCACATAAATCTGGGGACTGAGTCTGTGAATACTGTCTCTGTCATAAGAAAATTCAGTATTTCTAATTTTCTAAACTTCAGGGATTTTTTCTTTTTATGCTTACATGGAATTTGAATATCAGCGCTTGTATTTCTAAAACATACGAATTACATCGAGCAACTATACTAAATATTCAGGAAACTTAGAAAACAATGCTCGTAAAATAATCCATATTGATTTAAATCACAAGCTTTGTGGAAAAGAATAAAAAGGTTCTCTCTAGTTCTGAGTTCAGGGACAGCCACGGTAATTTATGTTAAGTTTTAGTCCCTTCTTTTATTTTTGTCTTTTTGAGATGACCGTTCCCCCTGCTGGTTTCCCAAATGTACCAAAGCTGGATCTACTAGCTCCACTCTAAAGAAAACAAATAATCTGATTTAGACATTGAGGAACATCAGTACGAACGACAACAGTGGTGGGGAACAGTGGTCAATGCTTCTCTCTTTCCTGTCCCAGCATTTAAAATATGTCAGGCAGTAGTACAAAGCCAAACCATTATAAGAATGTAATTCACAATATTTTGGCTTCCATTTTCCACCGGCTTCTGAGTAATATATTATACAAGAAAGAGGCCTTTGTTGTGTTTATAATACACGTACAACCTAGTGGGAAGCCAAATAAAAAATGTATATTATTTGCATAACATGAACTAAAGAGCCCAATGTATTATTGGGTCTTGAATGTCTTAAATTTAAGTGAGCTGGCTTAAGAATAATATTACTCTATTACCATTCTGTAATTCGTGTAATGAAATCATACAGCTAAAAAAAAATTTAAGGTTTTAACAATGATAAGTGGAACCTGATTTTTTAACCCCTTTTCAATGAAAACAGTAATTTGTGAACTGGCACATGTGTGCCCCTTTTTGTTTGCTGACAATAAAAGTCTGTTGCATTTGTATCCTTTCATCTGCTCTCCCCGGCGTGCGTGTGACAGAAGCCAATTTAGCTTAATGGATGCTACGGGAATGCTGGGCAGCAAGGACCAGCAGCCTCATGGAGCATCACGGGAGCTGCTTCCCAGGCAGGACCACTGGAATGCCCAGGGCTCCCTGCAGAGAACTGTGTCCTTCACACCCACAGTCTCAGCCACTTCAGCAAGTTGGGCTAGACTGAAGCTCCAGTGCTGTGCACTTTGCACCTCCGTCCTTCCAGTGAGAACAGACTTCCCTGCATGTGGGTGGTACTAGTCATCTTTGATTCTTACAGGGAAAGGATGTTTTCCTCTAGTCACCCCTACCCCCTCTCAGGAAGTGTGCATTTGCTTTTAAAACAGCTGCTATTGGCTC
>NW_003852476.1:1589525-1595626 GCF_000181295.1 Otolemur garnettii | reverse complement strand
GTTCACATTATTTGCCTGGCTGAGTATCCTAACTTCCAGCTAAAGACAAAATATTCTTATTTATCTCTGTTTGGAAATAAAGGACATAGTGCATAACCCATTTTGGAATGCTCGTTTCTTGCATGATCAGGTGAGCATGATTATAATATTTATTAGCTATTTTACTCTATGATCACTAAAAAGTTTCTTGAAAAGACCTTGGAATGACTACAGTAGCCAACTCACATAATGAAAAATAAAAGGAGTGATCAAATGTATATAAAGAAGAGAGGTTGTCTAAAGTGAGATAGTGTCCATTCGGAATACATGATGTATCTGTTATCAAATACATGCAAATTGCAAATACAAACTGCATGCACTTTTACTAACTTGACTTTAAAAATACATTTTTACAATTTTGAAACTACCCATGAGGCCAGTAAAATTTTCTAACTTGTGTAGTTTTCCTACAGTGTGTCTCCTCCCTGAGAACATGCCCACAGTGTAATTATAATAGTTATTTGAAAAGCTATTGAATGTAATACCTATTTTTATCTTAACTGTTAAAACCAGAGTCTGAAACAATCAAGTCAATTGCAATCAGCTCTAGCTCTATAAACGATGTTCCAGAGACCCTCCCCTTTGACTTTCTGCTTCTTGTTTCTGGAAGGAGAGAGTGGGGGAGGGGAGAGTTGGAGAGAGGCGGTGTTGGCTTGAAAAATAGACTTGGATGAGTTGCAAGTTCTGAAAACAAATTTCTTTATCTGCCAGCCAGGTTGGAGCGCATCCCCAAATTGCTATTCTGAGCCTCCTGGTCCGGTTGAGAAGACTGCCATTTCCAGGTTGGCGTATGAGCTGGGCACTTTGTCCCTTCCATGTTTCTGGACTTTTTCGGCCTGAGGTCTCTCCTAGAAGGAAAATCCGGTTTTGCCAATCTGTGTTATTAGTGATACGGACCGCTGTCTACCTGTGTGGGGCTGAGATCACCAAACTCTTTTCTTTGGCAATACAGTCTGGACTAGGACCAAGGTCCTAAGGTAAACAGCCAGTGCTTTATCCTCTCAGCCAAGCCCTTGATAAGGGGAGTTCTCTGATGTTGAGAATGATAGTTGGGTTTTGCAGAACTGACATCCAAAACAGTGATCCATAATGCATTTGCTCCCATTGCACAGCTGCTGATACATGACTGAGGGTTCATTTAAAGATTACTTGATGACGAGAGCTATTTTAAATCGATCAAATGCTTCAGAAAGCAAAATTTATCCTCTACTAGCAAAGGAAAGCAAGTAAATATGTTTATAGTTTTCAACTTCTCCCCAACAATTCATTGCATTTCTTCTTCTGATACAAGCCAGTAGCTGGCTGGGTGAGTCCCTCTCTCTGCTGATGCCTCCTTCTCCATGGCTGGGTCATGGTTAAATTACTTACCTCACGCAGTACCCTTTCTGCAAGGTGTAAAGATGTCTACTGGTGTGTGCATGATCGTAGCCACCGTGCTGGCAGCAAACACCTTCTACCCTGATGCCTGAGAAAATAAACTCTTCATTTCTGTGCATCCTTCAGTTCTGAAGAT
This sequence comes from Otolemur garnettii, assembly GCF_000181295.1. Lineage (NCBI taxonomy): Eukaryota > Metazoa > Chordata > Mammalia > Primates > Galagidae > Otolemur > Otolemur garnettii. The sequence goes on along the minus strand of NW_003852476.1, from coordinate 1,594,074 downwards.
TCTGTCTCTTCTTTGCTTAACTGGGTGGCATGACCACGGAGCACAGAACACATTTGCACTTCGCAGCTCCCAGGGGAGGCTTCCCAGGACAGGTGCTGATACAGTGCTCAGGACTTCCGCAGTCTCCCCTCCATAAACACAGCTCTGCCTCTGGGCAGCCTTAGTAACCGGGTCCTTTACTGTTTCTCCAGTTATACCAGCTTTTGTTGAACCTAACCCTCACTGATCTCAGATGACGTTAGGAGAAGAAAACTAACACAAAAATGGGGATAAAGGAACAAAGAGATGGAAGGCTGACGTTAATAACTGGTAGGTTACAACAAAATGGATGCCAGATCTGTACCAAAATCAGAGGCTAAAAAAAAAAATTAATCCCTTCTTTAAAAAAGAGAAGAGCCACATTGTGTAATTATTCTTCTAATTTTTCATTATTGAAAAATGCTGTGAAAATACCTTTGGACTTATAGAAGCCAATAAAATCTTTAATCTGCTCTGTTTCTGAGTGAGGCAGTAAGAGAACCAGCGCTGTGGACGCTGCTAGATGCCAACTCATCCAGTCTTCATATCATCCTGATTCTACCCAGCAGAAAACTGAGGGACAGAGAGGTTAAGTACCTTGGTCAAGGTCACACAGCTAGAGGTGGAACAGTTAAGACTTGAACCTATCAGTTTGCTGGAAAGCCTGACCTTCTAACCACTATGCCATGAGCAATGCACACCATTCATGGGAAGGAAAGTCCCAGAATGGCACATTCTTTGTTTCCATCAAATATGAGGGTTTAAAAGCAGACTGCTTTGTTTTGTGTTTTGGGAGGGTTTTTTTGAGACAGAGTCTTACTATGTCTCCCTTGGTAGAGTGCCATGGCATCACAGCTCACAGCAACCCCAAACTCTTGGGCTTCAGCGATTTTCTTGCCTTAGCCTCCCAAGTAGCTGGGACTACAAGCACTGCCACAACAGCTGGCTATTTTTTGTTGTTGTTGTTGTTGTTGTTATTGTTGTTTATCTGACCCAGGCCAGTTTGAATCCACCAGCCCCAGTGTATGTGGCTGGTACCCTAACTCCTAAGCTATGGGGAGCCAAAAAGCGGGCTGCTTTGGTTCTGTCTTTTACTAGTTATATAATGCGGGACTGCTGAACCTTTCTGTGACAGTTTGCTCATCTGAAAACTGGGAACAATAACAGTGTCAGTGGAATTAGATGAGCTGGAACAACCCAAACCTGACTCCATGTGGCGAGTACTCAGGAAGCACTTGTTTACTTTTGTTGGCAAGTATCCCAGGGCTGACTTTTTAAAGCTTTATCCACATACTTTTCTGTGGCATTGATGCACCACTCGGTTCCCTCTGCCAGGACATGCGTGTGCTGTCACCAGACAGCCCATGAACAAGCAGCCCCTCCACTCACAATCTAAGGGAAATGCCAGGGTCTCCTTTCCTTCATCAGAGCTCTTGATCAAAATGCTGTGTGTGCACATGTGTGTGCATGCGTGTACACGGTGTATGTGTTACTCTAAGGAGAGGGAAAATGCTTGCATTTAATACATCATAGATCGTAACATAGTATACTTTTAAAATAAAAGAGAAAAACTCAACAGCATTTTAAAAGGAGCTCAGAAATCAAAACAAAATGAAAGTGGGCTATCAGCGCTATCAACATCATTAAATACAAAATCAAACTCTCATAACTTATAAACTGGAACATTCAATAATTTGTAAAAGTGCTTAGCATGGTGCACAGCCAACTGCCCATACCTGCATGCTCTTTGGGCTTGACGATTTCTCTGACTGTGATGCTAATAGTTCCTTTAAAGAGGTTAAAAGCAAATTGAGAGCAGCAGTTGGTGCACCTGTATGTGTCATGATTTTCTCAAATATTAAGATGCACTTTAATCAGAAACACATTCACCAGATTACAAGATAAAGGGCACATCAACTAACAAACACTGCTAGCTGTCTTTGATATTGACCTAATGACAATGATTATTTTGTAGCATAGCACACAGATGGTGTTAATGTTCCAATGCTAAATTCCAGTAAATCCAAATGTATTCATAGAAATCTTTATGGAAACTTGAGCAAAATTTCCAGAAATTCCTAGCCTAAATTGCTGCTTATTTAAGTTGGCCACATTTTTACTTCAATGATTTTTGGCCGTGTTGAAGTCATGACAGGTTTCCCTGGGGAGTCAACAGAAGTTTGGCAGGTGCATGAGCTCTGCAGGGCAGAGAGCAAGAGGACAGGGCAGCTCGGAAGGCCATTGTAAAATGCTGGACACCTTTCTGTAGCTTTAATAACTCCATCCCAAAATAGTACTGAGGAAAAGATGGTGTTTGGGAGGATTGTGAATTGCGAGTTGGCTGTTTTGGTGGTTTTCTTCCAGGTCAGATCTAAAAACACAAAAAGGGCCGGTCTATGGTAGTAAATGGGGCTCTAGACACAAAGCAGACCTCACACAGGTGAGGACATGGCCCCCCAATGCCCATGAGGACCCATGAGCCCCCAGGTTTCCACAGGGGGGCCCTGGCCTCTGTGTAGCAGTCAGAAGTCCCTGCGAGGGGGTCTGACGTGTGAGCTCAGGAAACTGGAGCATGAGGCGGCGTTTCCTCCCTTCGCACGTCCTTGCTTTGATCGCGCTGCTAATGCTCCTTATCAAATGCCTTTCTCCAAGTTCCTCAGCCCAGAGGTTGGAATATTTGCATGAAGTACACACTACATATAAACCATGAGATGTTTCTGAAAATAAATGTTTTAATTAAAATTGACGTTCCTGAGCCCACTGCTGAGGGCAGCTTCTTTTTCTCTTATATTGCTTTGTCCATCTCCATAGGAGCCCAATTTAAGACAGTTTCCATCCCATTTTAATACTAATTTATGGTCAAAAGAACAGCATTACTGTGCATACACTAAGTTTCTTCCTTGGGTTGCTAAACCAGTTCTAAAGACTGTGAACGAGTTTCGCACCATCATGAAGCTTTGCGGTGCCTGTCTTCTCAGATGCTGGCATTTAGCAAGATGGCTGTTAGGATGGGTGAGGTGGAAACCCCCTCAGGGCTTATGGACAGAGGGGGTCAAGGAGTGGAAGCTGGTGCCTGCTCCTCCCCTGCCCCCAACCTTGCTGGAGCTGGCACTGCTGGGCAGGCAGAGTCAGAGGCATCAACTGCCCGTAAAACATATGGCCCGACCTTTGGGAGCTGCCCCAGCTGACAGGGATTGAGCACTGCTACACAAGATGGTAGCCACCATTCACACAAACGCGGCTTATTCCAGTCCCCAGGAAGCTCACATTCCAAGGGCAGGAGGCAGACAATGTGTTACATAAGGTCATTATGAAATAGGATGTGAGCATGTGAGAGTCACTGGGAAGCAGCAAGTGTAGAAGGGATCTGGGGCTGGCGAGGGTGTGCTGTTTAGAAAAGGGTGGTGACATTAGAATGAAGACTTAAAACAAGGAGCAAATGTGCTGATGTCTTGGGGAGAGCAGCACCTTTGGGGCCTCAGCAGCACTCTCCTCCTCCCTCGCATACTCTTCTCCCCAAAACATTTATTTAAGCGTCGTCAGTGGGTTCCTGGAAACTGTAGCTTCAAGCAGAAACAGTGGATGAGGAAACCCCTTCTCCCATAACAGGAGTGAAGTTCCTACAGCATAGTTCCAGTCACAAAAACATCACCATAAAGACCAAAACACATCTAGTATTAAACACTGAAATAAATGTGATTGAAAAAATAGGGGTTGTATAAAGATAAAATGGTTAACACGAGTTGCATCCTTAAAGTTCTCTGACATATCCTTGGCGCTCGAGGGTGTCACAGCCCGGCAAAGCATTGAGTGAGCTCTCTGATCAATATTTTAGGCTCTGTTCCCTGCTACATTACATTACAGTCTGGACTTCAAGTAGTAAGGCCTCCCTCTGACTGAGCCAGCCCATCTCCATCTCCCCAGGCGAAGTCCAGAGGGCTGAGGCACCACACTGGTTGAACTGTCCCCCCATGGGCAGGAAGGACCCAGACTCGTTCCCATCCCCTGCTCTGTCAGCTTCCCTGTGTCTGCATGGACTGCAGGCCAGGGCATCCTGGTTACAAGACGGCCGCGGTGACTACAGTCTGACATAACCATGGTCACAGGTCAGAGAGAGATGCCTCTTATGTGTTGTTTTGAGAAGGAATTGTCTTTTGCAGACACCCCAAGCAGAATTCCCTTTATACCTGATTGGCCAGATTTTGTCCACAAACCCATCCCTATAGTAGTGACTGTCGGTGTGATGGCTATTATTGATTCACACTAACCAGATCTACTTTAAGTTAGGAATGGTATAGATTCTGGAACAAGGTCAGGGTTCCATAAGCAAGAAAGCAAGGGGGTGGGGCTGCTGGGCAGGCAGCCAGCAGGGCCTGCTCAGAGAATCCTTGGCATTTTTATATTTTAGGGCCACTTGTCCCACCGGTTTATTTTAGAAAAAGTAGGGCAGAAGACAGTCTCAGTTGGACTAAGTAAAGTTTTTCATCAGACACTCCTCATTTTATTATAATTACACACACACTTTTTTTCA
>NW_003852476.1:1587955-1589219 GCF_000181295.1 Otolemur garnettii | reverse complement strand
GAACATTAGATAGCTGTCAATGACCATCAGATTCTGGAAGAGCACCAATGTTAGCACCATTGTCTGGAGGACTGGAGCTTACAGGGGGAATCCACAACTCAGTGAAGGCCTCACCTCTAAGGTTTCAGAAATGCACTGTCTATTCAACATTTCGATTTTGTAAACTACTTGTCAATACCAAGAAGTGTGAAGGATTTGTGATGAAACCTTGGTGTCTTTTGGCTGACCCAAGTTTTATATTCATATAGAAAAGAAGATCCTAAATGCTAAAATATTAGGCATTTATGCCAGATAACTCCGAAGAAAAGCTTCTAATACGAGTGAAGTCTGGATTTGAAGGCTCTCATAATTTTGAAGTGGAAGAGTCTTTAAGATCATTCACTGAATTTTTGGCACTGTACAGATGGGGAAACTGACTTCAAAAAGAACAGGTGATGGATGGGCCCAAGCTCTCAGAGTCTAGGAGGTGCAGAATTCAGATTAAGACTCGCATTCTCTGGGATAGATTAAAGGTAGCCACAAATGTTTTTATACTCTTCCCCTTGAGAGGATGGTGTCTAATGCTCCCCCTCCCCCTTGAATCTGGCCTGACTTTAGTGACTTTCTTGGCCACTAGGATGTGACTACAGTAAGTGACCAGATTTTAACATTGGTAAAGCAGGACACCATGGGGTGAGGGGCTATTGGCTGAGCTGTTTATGGTTAGGGACCCTGGGAGGGGGAGGGGAGTACTTGTTTGTTCCAGACAGTTTGGCTGTCCTTGCCTAGAAGCGAGGGAAGGAGCCAGTATCCTTCTGATACCGATTCCATCTGGGCGACCTTGCCCAGGAGGGGAGTAGGGAGTTTACATTATCCTTTTCATTTCCAAATGAAGTTACATTAACCTCTTCATTCCCAAATGGAGTTACATTAACCTTTTCAGCAGCCAAAAACGTATATTCCCTTCCCATTCTCCCGCTGTTCCCTAGCTTGTCCTGCATTCTTTCCAAAAATGGAGACTTTTTAAAAACGTGGTGGGACGCAGGACAAATTGTTAAAAATTCTGTCCCGCCAAAATCGGGACGTCTGGTCACCTTAGACTACAGTGATGTTCTGGGGCTTACACAGCTAGATCACACAAAACCTCTGCTCAGACCTCTTGGAATGCCCACCCCAGAAGAGGCTGGCAGTAAGAATACCGACACCCCTGAAGCTGCCAGGTCATGGAAAAGCCCATCTGAGCCAGTGGAAAGATGGCATGAAGAGACGGATGCCTAGGCTCGGC
>NW_003852476.1:1582790-1587670 GCF_000181295.1 Otolemur garnettii | reverse complement strand
AGAGACAGATGCCTAATCAGCTCCCAGCTGCTCTACCTCTCCCACCCCTGCCCAGACACCAGACATAGGAGTGAAAAAGGCCTTGGAGAACTCTAGCCCTAGCCATCCTTTCACCTTAGCCATGTAAGAGACCCCAGGCTAGAACTATCCAGTCAAGCCCAGCCAATACAGTTACTAAGAGGTTAGGATAAAATTGGTTTTAAACCACTAAATTTTGGGACAGTTTGTTAAGCAATGATAGATAATCAAAACATCCCATGACTCAATGCCTCTATCCACAGCATTAACAAAATACAAAAGACAAAATTCAAAAAGCATTCTTTTTTTTTTTTCTTTTTTGTGAGACAGTCTCATTCTGTCATCCTCAGTAGAGGGCTGAGTGCTATGGCCTCATAACTCACAGCAACTTTAAACTCCTGGGCTCAAGCAATTCTCTTGCCTCAGCCTCCCAAGTAGCTGGGACTACAGGTGCCCACTACAATGCCTAATTTTTCTATGTTTAGTAAAGATGGGGGGGTCCCCCTCTTGCTTCAGCTGGTCTTGAATTCCTGAGCTCAAGTGATCCACCTGCCTCAACCTCTTGAAGGGCTGGGATTACAGGTGTGAGCCACCAGGCCCGGCCAGAAAAGTATTCTTCCAGTTGCTGGGAGTTACGTATTTGGTCTGCCCAGAAATTCCATAGAGTATGGCTATCATTCTAAGTCCACTAGAGTACAATCCTTAAAACACTGTAGCAGTCGGCATCATGTCACAAAAGTGATCTTCACAGGGTGTCCCCAAATCTCTGTACATATGGGGAAATGGGAAATTATAGCTAAATGTACCTTTACTTACAAAACATTCATCACAAAGTTTTGCAAGATATTCTATGCACACTGCCCACCCCTTTGTAAGGTCTTTGTAGACATCCTATATTATTCATGTGACAGTATAGCTTAGGAATTGAGTCATGTTGAGAAGGTCCGGGACAAGACACTTCTGGATTCTGCAGCACTGACACCAATATTGAGAGGTGACTGTGACTGCAGTCCTGTTTTCAAAGGACCGTTCACGGATTATCAAAATTGAGAGGACATTCTTCAATACAACTGTATAGCTGATATCGTTTGCAGTCATTATCGGTCAAGGTGTGGTTTTACACCACAAAATTCTCTCAGGAAAAATCTAAATTATTATCACTTAAGGAATTGATGATTTTTAACCACTAAACAATCAAGAGATTGATTCTATCACAGCAACCTTACAGGGGCCACAAATTTGTCCACAAATATGTTGAAGATTGTAAACTTAGAAAGGTGAACCAATCTTGGCCCCTGTCAGTCCAATTATTGCCTCTTATGAGGCCTGAAAACATTATGTAGTAAATATACATTGTGAAATAAGTGAAATAAACACAGAAGAACAAATATTGTGTGATTCCACTTACATGAAAACTCCAGAATGGTAAAATTCACAAAAACAGAAAGTATAATGGTGATTGCCAGGAGCTGGGAAGAGGAGGCCATGGGCAGTTACTGTCTAATGTGTCAGAGGAGACGGATGTGGTCATGGTTTGTACCACATTGTGAATGCACTTAATGGACTTCTAGGAATGGTTAAGCTGGTAAATTTTATGTTATGTATATTTTTATTACATTTTAAAAACTCTTTTACTTTAAGGAAAAAAATACAAATAAAAAGAATTTAGGGGTTTTCCAGTTGGCTTCCCAGCATGAAACAGATGGCTCAGATCAGGACAATTTGAGGGGAGTTAATGAAAGGACCCTTTACCAAGGTCTGGGCAGAACAAGAGGAAAGCATGAGAGGGGGGGTGTCCAGAAGCCAGAGGAAGAGGACACCAAGGGGCGGGTGGGCAGGCAGCTTCAGGAGGACACACGGCTGGTGAGGGAAAGCCAGCCAGTTACAGGCTGCAGGAAAGGGCCCCAAGTCTCCACCTCCCACCTTCCACCAGTGTCCCTAGTACTCAAACCAAAGCAGGAGCCAAAGGAGCAGAGAAGCTGTTGGTGTCCACGTAGGTTAATGGAGGGATAGGGAGTGTGCAGGGGATGTTCCAAAGGAAGATGTCAGTCATGGCCATAGTATTCTACTTAATATTATGTCTTAAAAAAAGAAAGGAGTAGAAAAAGAAATGGGAAAGAATAATGTCCTTAAAGCAGTCACATCTACCCATTAGCCGTAACAAATACCCCGTCACCCAAGTCTACCCTCTCTTTACACCCCATAGCACAGCAAAAACTAGGCCAAAACATTCACTTTGTGAAAACAGAGAAACAAACAAACAAATAAAACTCACTCATACTCACTCTTTCTTATAAGACACAGCTTGTTCTCTAAGGCTGAAAGGCGCACAGATCCACTGAAGCTCCCCATGAACTTCTATCACTTCTGCACTGCCCCTAGGAGCTGACCCCTAACTCTTTAGAGATGTTAGCACCAGATGTGCTTAGAGATGAAGACCCAGTAGAGCAAGCCCTAAAAGTAGGGTAAAAAAAAATAGTGACAGTCTTCTGTTCTGTCTAAAATCAACCTTGTAAGCTCTGGTCTCCAATCTAAACATCCATCCATCATTTTCCCTCCCAGCCCCACAAAGGACCCTATGTGAAATCAGCAAAATGAAAATATCAGAATGTGTAATGATGAACCCAGTATCATTCCGCTGAGTTCTGATCCTTGCCTTGTAGAGGGGTTTCCAATAATAGTTTTGATGGAGCAAAGGGATGTTCTAAGACGCGCTCTTTATTCTCTACAGCTTAGGAATGAAAGGGTAAATGCAACCACCATTTAGACACTCCCATGTTGTGATCTGAGGGTCAGTCTTGCCTGACTCCAACCCTCTCGGCCTGCCTCGACTCCACTGTCCCTCCTACTTGACTTAAAAATCTCATTCCATTAACGTCAATCCTCCAGGTTAGACCACTAAAGCCGGGTCGTGGTCTCTCGAAGCTCACTGCTGCTATGCACATATGTTACCTGGCAGGAGAAGAAGAACCCCTGATTAGGAGGTAGGGAAGGACAGTCATCTTCTGCAGTCCTCTTTCATTAGCACATTAGCATGAATGAGCTTATCAGATTAGCTAATTGTCACCTGGACACTTTGGACAGTGTAGAGATTCTGGTGAGGCACATTTCCACAAAAAGCAGAGAGAAAAACACAGCAATGACAAGTCCCAGAAGGACTTCGGAGCATCCTGGAAGGGCAGGGTGCAAGGAGGAAGGACAGGCAAGGTGCTGCAGGGGACACGGGGACAGAAGGAGGCTCTGAGTAGTGTTAAAGATGAACTTGGCCATTTTCAGGCATTGCCTAGGAGTCCCCACTGCTCCCCGCTGGAGGGATAGCAGGCACACAAAGCAGCTCAGGCACAAGCAGATTATTTGACCCTTGTTTCTTAAAGCTGTAATGTGGGCAAAGACAAGACCTGGTCAATGGAAAAGCAGATAACCTGTAATCCTTCCCCTAGAAACTCCTAGAAAAGCTAAATAAACACATGCATATTTTTAATCATCTAAGGGAGAATATAGGCCTTTGTAACAGAGAGGCTTGAGTTTTAAGACAGGATAGGAGCAGAAGACAAGACTCTGAGCTAACATGAAGTGGGACTTTGGAGCTAAGATTCTGGTGTAGAACCAGGACTCTGACCGTCAGTGAAGGAAAGGCTAGAAAAGAAATCTACCTACTTTTTGGTTGTAGTTGTCGTTGTTTGGCAGGCCAGGCTGGATCCAAACCTGCCAGCTCTGGTGTATGTGGCTGGTCCCCTAGCTGCTGAGCTACAGGCACCGAGCCTGGTTTCTCATAATGTTGTCCTCGGTAGAGTGCCATGGCATCACAGCTTACAGCAATCTCAAATTGTTGGGCTCAAGCGATCCTCTTGCCTCAGCCTCCCAAGTAGCTGAGACAACAGGCGCCAGCCACAATGCCTTGTTATTTTTAGAGATGGGATCTCACTCTTGCTCAGGCTGGTCTCAAACTCCTGAGCTCAGACAATCCATATGCCTCGGCCTCCCAGAGTGCTAGGGTTACAGGCCTGAGCCATTGCACCTGGCTGAAGGACAGGATAATTGGAATCACAGTAGATGAGATGGCCAAAGGAGAATCAGAGACATTTATCGAGAAAAGAGGTTAAGGAGCCACAGATGGAATAGTTACAAGTACAAAAACAAGAGCACGGGGTCATGAAGTGGAAGAGATGAGAGAATCTCAATGCTCCAGAGATATTGAAAACCTTCGATATTTGGACATTGGAAAGCACTGAGTCATCTTTGATTTTTTCTCTCCTGATATAATTAAATTTGAATTCTTGAATACTCTGGGGAAAAAAAAAAGAAATCTACCTGATGACACAGAGAGAGGATGGGGAAATAGCCCCTCCGGGCTGTTACACAAGGCCAGGGGAACACATACATGTAGAAAACAACATGAAAAGTGGTCCCAGGCCAGTGGGAGCCAAACTTTGAGTGCCCACTCAGATACCTGCCTCCGAGGGACACACCTTAAGCCAGGCCCCACGGGTTTCCCACAGAAAAGTGGACATGAAGTCACAAAGTACATCATAAACAGGCCTCCATAAGCCAGTCAGGAAAAAAGGATTTTTAAAAAAATGCTTAGTATTCGATCCCCAAGAAATTCATATAATAGAAATGACAATGTTCTGAGCTTTGGCACCTAGGCTGAAAGAAAAATAAAAATGACACCAATATATATATATTTTTAAATCAAATAAAGAAGTAATTGAAATCACAAAAGCAGGACACCATTTTTAAAAGTATAGGCAAAGTTAAGAAAAAAATGAATAAACTTTCTGGAAAAGAAATTTTTACTTATTTAAAAAAATCAATGAATTTGTTAAATAGTAGATTAGTTGAATTAAGAATCACTCAGCTAG
>NW_003852476.1:1577572-1582551 GCF_000181295.1 Otolemur garnettii | reverse complement strand
TTTTTTTTTTTTTTTTGAGACAGAGCCTCAAGCTATCCCTCTGGGTAGAGTGCTGTGGTATCACAGCTCACAGTAACCTCCAACTCCTGGGCTCAATCGAGTCTCCTGCCTCAGCCTCCCAAGTAGCTGGGATTACAGGCACCCGCCACAATGCCCAGCTGTTTTTTGGTTGTAGCCGTCATTGTTGTTTGGTGGACTCAGGCTGGATTTGAACCCACCACCTTAGGTGTATGTGGCTGGCGCCTTAGCCACTTGAGCCACAGGCGCTGTGCCTTCTCTATATTTCTTATTTGTCATATTTCCCACCTTTCTATCAATAGGAATTCCAAAAGAATAGATGAAGTATGAAAAGGCACATATCCTCAGATTCAAGAACTACAGTGAATCCCAAGTAGGCTAAGTACAAATACCCAAACACACTGTAACGAAATGCAAAGAAGCATGAAAAAGAGAAGAGAGAGAGAGTATGGCCTTTGCATAGAAAGGACAGATGATCAACAGTAAAGACCAGAAGAAAATAGCAGAGTGCCTTGACAGTACTAAGGTAAAATAACTATCAACCGAGAATTCCAAATACAGCTTGACTAACATTTGGAAATGAAAGTAAAATTTAAACATTTTCAGATAAAGAGTGCAAGAATTTATCACCCAAGAGATTTTTACTGAAAGAACTTTCAAGAGATAGACTTTAAATGAAGAAAAAGAAAAAAAAAAAAAATCAATCTAGAGAGACGTTAGATTCAAGAAACAAAGGAGAACAAATAAATTGGTAATTAGGAGAAAATGGAACGTTGACTGTTAAGCGTGTGTGGCACACACAAGAGCAACAGCAGTGACGGATCACACTGCAGTAGGCCAGCAGAATTCCTCTAAGATCCTTATATTGTTCAATATGAGTTAGTAAGGAGTTAATAAACTTCAGACTTGGGTAAAGTGTGTATGCTTGTTAAAATTTTAAAGATAACTGTGATTGCCAGCCTTCAAGATAGCCCCCAGGAAGCCTCCCCTGATCATCTTCAGGCCCTCATGCAGCCCCTTCCGGGTTAGTCTTCGTGACTGACCTCCCTTCTGAGAGCAGGACATAATGGACACCTCAGCTTCTGCCTCCCTGCTCTCAGACAACTCTCCCTGAGGAAAGCTAGCCATCACATTGTGAGGACACACAGCAGCGCCCTGGAGAGGTCCAGGTGGTAGGAACAGAGGCCTCCTGCCCACAGCCATGTTGTAGGCAGTTCCCCCAGCCCTGTGGAGCCTCAGGAGATGCAGCTCTGAATCCTGAGTGTGCTCTGGAGAAAACCGGCCCAGAACAACCCAGTTACACCACTGCCCAGATCCCGACCTGCGCAAGCTCTGCGGGTGATGTTCATTGCTCGGGGTTTTTTTGTTGTTTGCAGTTTTTGACCGGGGCTGGGTTTGAACCTGCCACCTCTGGCATATGGGGCTGACGCCCTACTCCTTTAGCCACAGGCGTACCCTGTTCATTGCTGCTTTAAGTTGCCTGTTTTAGGGTAATTTGTCCCATAGTAATCTTAGATAACTAGTACAATAAGAAGAGAATGAAGTGAGATTATATAGCTTTCAAACCATTAGAGGGAAAGGAAAAAAAAATTTTAAGTCACCCTACCTCAACAGAAGACTGGAAAGGAGGAAGGTAATATAAAGAAAAATCATCATAAAGAGAAAATACAAAATAATAGGATATTATGAAAAATGTAAATAACCCAAACTTATCCACTTAAGGGAATTTCCCCAAACTGGATTATTTTAAAATCCTGCTAGATATTGTTTTATAAACATAACCAGAAAGTTGTAAAACTAAAAGGAAATATCTATCAAATAACAACTCAAAGAAAGCCAGTATGCCCATGTTAGTATCACAGAAAGTTGACCTTTCAGCAAAAAAAAAAAAAAAAAAACACTGTTGGGAATAAAGGAAGTCACTAACTGATGTAAAAGGAAAATATTATCAGGGAAATACAATTATAAGTTGTTTTTCCCAATAATGTAGCCTCCAGCTAAAGCAAAAATTATCTAAATTGCAACAAGAATTTGACCAATCCACGATCATAGAGGAAGATTTAAACACTAATCAATTCCTCAATTATTAAGCAAACTAAAAAATTTGAAAGATTATTTGTGATTAGAATGGCAACTAAAGCGTCCTAAAAACTGTAAGAGTAAAAATTAAGAAATTTTAAAATGTAGAGAGTTTTAAAAAAAGGTTTTTTTAAAAATAAAAGCTGTTTTGTCTTGTTTTTATATATAAGACAAACATCTTTATTTAACAAAAACTAAGAAGTCATTTAAAAAACCTAGTAAGAACGTAAATATAAGCACACACAAAAAAGAAATTTTACAAATCATGAGTGGATACTACGAGCAGCTTCATGCTAACAAATTTAGAAACATAGGTAAAACAGAAACTTTCCTTTAAAAACAAAATTTATTAAAGCTGATTCAAGAAGGAGAACATTTTTTAAAAATTGGATCTATTGGCTGGGCGCCTGTGGCTCAATCGGCTAAGGTGCCAGCCATGTACACCTAAGATGGCGGGTTCGAATCCCCAGCCCGGGCCTGCCAAACAACAATGACGGCTGCAACCAAAAAATGGCCAGGCGTTGTGGCCGGCACCTGTGGTCCCAGCTACTTGGGAGGCTGAGGCAGGAGACTCGCTTGAGCCCAGGAGTTGGAGGTTGCTGTGAGCAGTGAAGCCATAGCACTCTACCCAGGGGGACAGCTTGAGGCTCTGTCTCAAAAAACAAACAACAAAAAAAAAAAATTGGATCTATTGTGAAAATCTATTCACACACAAAACACATGCACACACCAGGTTTAGACATTTTTACAACATTCTACCACCCTTTTAAAATATAAATTAACTCTTATCTTATACAAACTATTCCAAAAAAGAGGGGAAAAAAGAGAAGTTTCCCAACTTATTTTTGAAACTAGTATTCCCTTTACTTTTCTTTTTGTTCGTTTCCTTGAGACAGAAAAAAGACTCTGTCTCCAAGCTCACATCAACCTCAAACCCTTGTGCTCAAGAGATCCTCTTGTCTCAGCCTCCCAAGTAGCTGGGACTATAGGCGCCTGCCACATCTCCTGGCTAGGTTTTTTTTTCTGTTTCTAGTAGAGTTTTTATCCATTTTTAGTAGAGATGAGGTCTCACTCTTGCTTAGATTGGTCTCTAACTCCTGAGCTCAGGCAATCCACCCACCTCAGCCTTTCAGAGTGCTGGGATTACACTGCACACCGGCCTTCCCTTTACTTTTTGTGTCAAAACCAGACAAAGATGACATGACAAGGAAAAAAATGTGATTATCTCAACAGATGTACAAAAAGTATCTGCTAAAATCCAATCCCTCATTATTAAAAAGCAAACAAAATAAAACCAAAAACTCCTAATGCATTAGGAGAACTCGCTAACTTCCTTGACCTCATGAACCCACCACAAATATCACACATAATGGTGAAACATTTTAAGCATTTCCTTTAAAATAAGGAATAATGCAAGGACATCTGCCATTGCCATCTCTGGTCAGCATTGCACTGACTACTAGTTAGCATGGTAAGACAGGAAGAGAAAAATGAAAGCTATAAAAATTGAAAAGAAAGAAATGAAGCTGTCAGTATTCAAAGACAGTAAGACTCATTAAAACCTAAGACGAATATAAAAGTTCACAAGGTTGTGAAATATTAATATAGGCAAATTAACTACATTTTTATAGAATTATAAAATTTCATTTACAGTTTTCCTTTTATAAAAGCCACATGAGCATAAAACTTGATAAAGAGCATGATAGAAGTAAAACAAGGACAGATACACAAGTGAATGGAAGAAAAGACTCAATATAATAAAAATTGCATCTCTCCAAATTAATCTAAAAATTACATGCAATGCCAATAAAATCTCAACGTGATTTTTCACAGACTGTGGCAACCATTATCATATAATAGAAAGCTAAGGAGAGGCTACTAGGTGTCCTCAAACTATGGCCCATGGGCCACATGCATAAGGTGACCAGATTTTAACATTGGTAAAGCAGGACACCATTGATGGGGGGGGTCTTAATTAAAAATTTGGTCTATATGGAGCAACAAAAATTTTCATAGAATGCAAAAATAGTATTGTAATATATATTTTTTAATTTCAACATAAGTACAATTTACAAATATAATACATTAAAAAATTATAGCATTTTATTCTTTGGCATATTTCTCATTTGAGTGAATTTTTTTAGTAGATTGCTGTCATTGTTTCAAAGGTCATGAAATTTTTCACAAGAATTTGTTAAATTATATTTCACACATAAAATGGATTTCAAAGTCTCAACACTTAATTGTAATTTTTCTGATGTCCACACTTTATTTACTGTAGGAAAAACGCATTCAGTCGCAGCATTAGTTCCTGGTAAGGACAATGCGTATCCCACAATTTTTAGTGCATTATTGTATGGAACATGGTTTGTTTCAAAATGATGAAATATTTCTAACCATTTGTTCTCTATTGTGATTTTTGTTGATGCCCAAGATTTAACCTTTTCCTTATCAATATATTTTTTTAATAATGATACTTCGTAAGTTGTGTCACTTTCAAGGCCAGTGCTAGACTTTTTGCCACCACTATAAAATATAAATAATATGAGTACTGTCTGCTAAATTCATGAAATAAATAAATAAATTACTTAACTAAATTATTTGAATAGCTGATTTGTTGACATCACATGTTTAACTAGCACTAGCACGCAGTATGTATGACACTAGCACGCAGTATGTATGACACGTATCATCTGACACACAGTTACAAAATGTTTTTGTGGTTGCCAATGGCAAAAAATGCCATTGTTCATTAAGTCCAAACAATGGTGGTCGAATTCTAACAACTGATCAACAATGCGAACTTTGATAAGCAGTTCTCAATAATCAGTTCTCAACAATTATTTGTTATTATTAAAGTTTAACATTATAAAATTAACAAA
>NW_003852476.1:1576011-1577469 GCF_000181295.1 Otolemur garnettii | reverse complement strand
GTTCCCTAGCTTGTCGTGCATTGTGTCCAAAAATTGGGACTTTTTAAAACACTGTGGGACGTGGGACAAATTGTTAAAAATCAGGACTGTCCCGCCAAAAGCGGGGATGTCTGGTCACCTTACAATGCAGCCCGCCTAAGACATTTATCAGGCTTGCTGCTGCCTGTCCTGCTTAGCAGCCGACTCGTCCCAGGGCCTGGCCCTCCAAGAGTCTGGGACAGTGAACTGACACCCTGTTTAAAAAGTTTGAGGACCCCTGCAATCCCTGAGAAGAAGGAGGAGGTACAATTGGGAAGAACCAGGTTGTTCCAAACTGGGTGATATTAGAGAATCAATAGCCAAGTAGAGAACCCAGAAATAGATCTCATAAGGTGCTTGGTATTAAACAGAGAAGATATTCCAAATTCATAGGGTAAGAATGTGTCGCTCAACAAACAGTACTAGGACAATTGGAAATTCATAGGAAAAAAATGAAAATTATACGATTCCAGATTGACTACAAACCTAAATGTGAAAAAAGAAAAATTATCAAGCTTGTTTGAGAAGGACCAGGTGCAGTGGCTCACGCCTGTAATCCTAGCACTCTGGGAGGCCAATATGGGTGAATTGCTTGAGCTCAGACCAGCCTGAGCAAGAGTGAGACCCCCATTTCTACTGATAATAGAAAAACTACCCTGGTGTTTTGGCAGGCAGTGCTCAACTTCTTGGGAGGCTAAGGCAAGAGGATCACTTGAGCCCAAGAGTTTGAGGTTGCTGTGAGCTATGTTGCCACTGCATTCTACCCAGGACAACAGAGGAAAATATAGGAGGATATTTTTTTAGAGGAAAATATAGAAGAATATTTTTATGGCATCATGCTAGAGAAGGCTGTCTTAAATAAAATTTAGAAAGCAAAAACCTTAAAGAAAAAGGTAAGTGTGTTTAGCTGCCTTACATTCAAATATTTAATATGATAGCATAATAAAATACAAGCCACAGATTGGAAGAAAATATTTGCAAATGATGCAGCAGTCGATCTGTATCCAAGCCATATATATAATGCTTAAAAAATACTGTGAAAAATTCAAAGCAAAAGGTATGAATAAGTAATTGACAGAGGAAGAAACTTGAATGGAAATAAACATGTATATGAAAAACATCCTCAACTTACTTAACAATTAGGGAAATACAAGTTAAACCAATGAGATACTATTTCCTACTCAGCCTTCATCTCACAACACAAAGTGTTTTTAAAGATGTGGGGCAATTAACTATTATACATTCTCAGTTCTAGTGGAAATGCAAATTGGTGTCATCCCTCTGAAAACCAATTTCAAAATTTAGAAAAGTGAATATTTCCATATTTACAAGTAATTATAATTTTAGATGTTCTTCCTAAAAAAATTCTTGACTATGTATCCTTGGAGGAACCCACTGCTACAATGAAAGAAAAACATACCAACTTTCTAACTATCCCTT
>NW_003852476.1:1571673-1575319 GCF_000181295.1 Otolemur garnettii | reverse complement strand
GCCACTTGAGCCACAGGTGCGGAGCCTAGAAAATTCCTTTATGTGTAAAATTAGAAATATAAAGCAAATAATAATAAGATATGTTTATTGTTGGTGATGAGTAGAGTTTGATAAATTGTTTCCTATTCTTTTGGAGTGTCTGAAATGTATCATTACTAGACACTTTAAAGAGGAATTTGAAGATGTGAGATTAGAGTTGCTTATTTTTTTAATCTTATCTGTTTTTTTTTTCAATTCTCTACAATGGTTATATGTATTACTTTTGTAATAAGAAAAATAGAGGTATATGAAAAATGCACAGATAACCATGACATCCTCTCAGGTCACTCTAATCCTGCATATGAACATTCTGAATCAGTCATTTAAATTGAGAACTCACCATAGTACTGGGCTGCGGCACAATGGACTGCATCATTTCGGTGTTCTTTGTTATGAAAACAGTGTCTGCACTATTTATTTGGATACAGTCATCAGCCCCATTCATTAATCAGATCAGTTATGTACAAATACATGAGAGTTTTCTGATTACATCAATGGTCTCATTTTCTCTTATCTATACATCCTTTTTATATATTGATATAATTTTTTAATCCCATGAAATGTCTTATTGAGATGATTGTAGAAATGATGTGATTCTGGCAGTTAAATGAAGTAGAGATTCCTGTACTCCTGAGTCACTGATTTGCCTTCAAACAGAAGATGTCAACACTTGCCCAGCAACCTCTCTGAAATGTTTGTGGTCTTGTGTCAGCTCCTAGCAATGAGTTGTCCACATAATAGACCTGCTTTCCTTGTTGAATATACTCCTTTGATGTCCATCAGGTTTTTTAGGTTCCCTCTCCTTTTTGTCTGGTTTCTCACTGTTGACACTGTTCTGTTCTTACTGGCATCCTAGACTGCACGGACCCAGCCTGCTGAACTGGCTTGGCATGGCAGCCAGTGCAGTGCTGGGGAGTATGTGGCTACTTGATGGACTTTTTTCTTTCTTTTTTCTGAGACAGAGTCTCACTCTGTTACCCTGGGTAGAATGCCGTGAAGTTGCAGCTCTCAGTAACCACAGACTGTGGGGCTCAAGGGAGCCTATTGGCTCAGCCTCCCAAGTAGCTGGGACCACAGGTGCCCACCATGAGACCCAGCTATAGTTTTTCTATTTTTAGTAGAGACAGAGTCTTGCTCATGCTCAGGCTTGTCTCCAACTCCTGAGCACAAGCCTCGGCCTCCCAAAGTGCTGAGATTAAAGAACTATTTTTGTGGAGCTGCTTCTGGGGGCACCAAAATTATACTGCCATTAGTGCTGTAAAATCACAACCTGATCAATCTATTCATCTATAATATGAATATTCTGGTGCCCATTGTCCAGATACAATGTTGCCAGATAGCAAATACAAATACAAAATGGTGCAAATAATTTTACTTTTTAGTTTGAGCATGTCCCAACAATTGAATGGACATATTCATACTAAAAAAAAAAAATTATTTGCTGTTGATCTGAAATTCAAGTTTGACTGAGCATTCAATATTTAATGGGGCCCCCTACCCAGGCATCCTTCTTTAAGGGATCCAAGTCACTTGGCAGAGGACTCACCCAAAATGGGAGAGTTCAGAATTTTACTGAAAGAACCTCTATCGCATTCATTTAGACAGGAAACAAACAGCAAATTTAAATCTACTTCACAGATACAGAGATATTTGTCTCAGCACGTGAACTTCATGATCAAATTATTGTGAGCTCTCTTTGCACAAAATAAAGAAGCTTGTGTGCCATATGGTTACTTTCTGAGTCACAAAAACCCTCCCTTCTCCCGCAGAGGCCCCCAGCATCTTCTGTGATGCTTTCACCATGGCAGAAATAGAACAGATTCAAGGGAATCTAGAGTAAGGGGAGAAAATGCATTCATGGAAAGAAGTTACTTTCCAAAAAAATTTAAGACTTCCCCTCCTCTCCTCCTCCTCACCACCGCCCACACGTGCCCCGAAAGCTTTCAAGCATAGGGTGTTCTCATAGGAAGCTGTACTCTGAGCAGTATGCGAACATGCCGAAACATTAGGACAGAATAAAATTCCCCTACTTAAAAGAAAGCAGGAGCCTAGGGCTAGTTGCTGACTCAAAGACTAAATGTCTGTTGTGCCACATGTAATAGGACAACTTTGGAAAAGCCTCTTTAATAACAGAGCACCACAGCCACAGACATCCCGGATGCTTAAAGTCAGTGGCAGGAATATCCCCATGATCGGGTTGCTGTTAAGGCTGTGCCCTTTCTGGCTCACCTCCCATCTTATGTCTGTGCCCATTAAACCCCCTTCAAAAATAAACTGGTAGGTCAGGCGTGGTGGCTCATGCCTGTAATCTCAGCACTCCGGGAGGCTGAGGCAGATGGATCCCTTGAGCTCAGGAGTTTGAGACCAGCCTGAGCCAGTGTGAGTCTCTAAAAAATAGCCGGGCGTTGTGGTAGGTGCCTATAGTCCCAGCTACTCAGGAGGCTAAGATAAGAGAATCACTTGAGCCTAAAAGCTTGAGGCTGCTGTGAGCTATGACGCCACAGTATCCAAAGGGTGACTGGGCTGCTCAAAAATGAACTGGGCTGCTCTTCCTGCTGTATCCCTACAGATGAGTCCGATGCCTGGCACGAGGTAAGGCATGCAAAGCTATTTATTAATGAATAAAGAAAGAAAACTTAAGTCACCCGTTATAAAAATATGTTTAAATTTTTTTTTATTTTAAGAACTGGTAATTTAAGGGTACAGAACAACAGAACAATAGCTGGAGGATATTGCTATGCCCATTTTTTAAATGGTATGCTCTTAGTAATAACTGCGCAACAGAGTTTAATTTTTAATTTGACAAATTTGAAAGCAACAAAAGATAGTGTGAAGTAACTTACATATATACATATATGCATGTATAATGTGTGTATATATACATATATGCATGTATAATGTATGTATATACATATATGCATGTATAATGTGTGTATATACATATATGCATGTATTTTGGTTTTTGAGACAGCAGCTCACTCTGTTGCCCCAGGCTAGAGTGCTGTGCAGTCAGCCTAGCTCAGAGGAACCTCAAACTCCTCGGTTCAAATGATTCTCCTACCTCAGCCTCCCAAGTAACTGGGCCTACAGTCACCCACCACAACGTCCAGCTAGTTTTTAGAGACAGGGTCTTGCTCTTGTTCAGGCTGGTTTCAAACTCCTGAGCTCAAATGATCCTCCTGCCTCAGCTTCCCAGAGTTACCTGGGATCATAGGTATGAGCCCCTGTATCCACCCTAGCTTATTTATATTTTGGTTTTTAAATGTTTGCTTTATGTTATGAAATCTGAAAAACTTAAGTCCAAAGAGCAAAATGGGAAAACCAGTGTTTTTAAAGGACAATTTATTTTTGTTGTGTGTTTTAGAAAGTGAGTGGGTAGATATTTGAGCCTATGATTGCTATATAAACAAGTCTCAAGGCAACCTGACATTACTGGTTTATGATGCAAGGCTGGCTTTGTCATATGGGAACCTTGAGTCACTGAAACACTATTAACACAGGCTTATTCTGGAAATTGCATGAAGGTGAGCTCCCTTTACTCCACTTAACCAATTCTCTGACTTTTTGCATTAGGAAATACTCTTGAGTAGGGATTTTTTACTAGCTA
>NW_003852476.1:1570391-1571653 GCF_000181295.1 Otolemur garnettii | reverse complement strand
TACTCCACTTAACCAATTCTCTGACTTTTTGCATTAGGAAATACTCTTGAGTAGGGATTTTTTACTAGCTATGGTATATCTGATTAGCTGTATGTCTGCTCTTAAATATACTTTCAAAATGAGAGAAGCTATGACTGTAAGCCAGAATCGGCTTTGAATCTTTTTCACTCCAACAGTGTAACAAATTAAATATAAATGATCCAATAATCACTCTTCTTCTAAAATTGACTTGACACTTTATTCCCAACAAATAAAGAATATAGAATGAGTCATAACATTTCATTAAAAAATACATATATAGAGACTCTTGGCTTTGTGCTATGTAATCTCCCTCTGAGGGTCACATATACATCTGTGACTATCCTTAACAAACACTCACAACTTAATGGCAACACAGCCAGCTGAAAACTGAAATCCATGAGTCATGTATTATATTGTGTGTGTAAATACATATCTGACCATTGCAAAGCATCTGCAATTGGCTAAAAGTTTTCCCCTTTCCCTGGAATGGCTTTTGTGCAGACATAACCATGGTTTACACATCACACATGGTCTGTCCTGTCTACAGTCACAACCAAATTAAAATTCCAAACTGGTGAGTTGATCCCATAGTAAACTGTGACCAAAAAAAGCTCCTGGTCGTACCAATGCCTCCTGTCCATTTTCTGGTAACTGAAGATACCAATAACAATTAGAATTTAAACTTATCTCTGCCTAATAACAAATCCTCTCCATCCCTGTCTAGCCAGAAATAATCTGCCTGCTTATTCCTATTTCCATATCCTCCTCTCAAATCAACCTTGGTTGCGGTCCCATTTCCGGATGATTTTATTGATCTTGAGTTAAGATACTTAGATAATGCAAGAAGGCTGATGAGTGAGCAGCTCTCCTACGTTTTGAAATTTAGCATAAAAATTGTGTTTGGAACATTTTTTATGGGTAAAGAACTTTATATTGCTGCACAAGTAGTCCCTGGGAATTCTGATATTTACCTATAGCATTGCTTTCCTGTAGAGTTGGGCCCTTATGATGAGAATTGGGTTTAAGAGAAATATTTTAGTTTTTCCTAAAAGAATCTCATCTAAAAGTCTCTCTTATTGTCCTTAGAATTGAGTCCCAACTGGTGTTCTTTCTGTGTCTGGCCTATTTCACTTAGCATAATGTCCTCTACAGTTAAAAAGAAAAATTAAATACATAGAAATAGAGAATAAAAACCGTGATTTGGGGGTGGAGGGAAGCGCAGATGAGCAGGCACAATGGTG
>NW_003852476.1:1554485-1570371 GCF_000181295.1 Otolemur garnettii | reverse complement strand
CTACAGTTAAAAAGAAAAATTAAATACATAGAAATAGAGAATAAAAACCGTGATTTGGGGGTGGAGGGAAGCGCAGATGAGCAGGCACAATGGTGTAGGTGTGCAGGGCAGAGGGACCAGAGTGGGACTACATGTCATTTTCCATGAGAGTACTCTCACTCCACCCCGCACACAAAGGGTATGAGAGAAAGAGTATGTTAATTTGTTTGGCTGCAGTTATCAATTCATTGTGCATGTCAAGATAAGTCTATGAAAACATCATGTTGTATATCTTATATGTATATAAAAAGAAGATATTTCTGAGTCCCATATGGTATCTAAAGAATTTCAAATCATATTTAAACAAAATTATTTGATCCCTAATCAACAAAAGCAATATTAACCATATTTAACACTCAGTGTTAAAACAAAACACAGAGACACACCAGTCCTACTGTCATACCAGCCCTGGGTTTGGATTCTGCCTCCAGACTTCTAGCTATGTGACCTTCAGCAGCTACTTATCTTCTAAAAGCTTCATTGTCTTCATCTTTAAAAAAGGCATAATAATAACCATTTTAAAGTCATCTGTGCCCATTGAATGTGACAAGGATATGAAATAGCTGGTATTTATTATGCAAAGCAATAAACATCAGCTGTTATTGCTGGTCTCATGATTACTAACTCTGACTACACAGAACAATAAACTGGAACAGTGGTGCCTTTGGGAATTAAATTAAAAAAAAAAAAAGGCATATAGTCCCACCCTTTTCCAGGGTCTCCAAGGCCAGGAAAACTGCAGCCTCAGCTCATCCCATCCCAGTCCCCACCCCAATAACTTGGTTTCCACTGTAAATACACAGAACAAGCAAGCACAGGACGGTGAGCCTCTTGCCTCTTTCTGGCATGTTCTCTCCTGTAGCTCTGTGCAGTGGTAAGGCATCATCTCTCAGGTGGGGAAGCAGTGACAAGAGTCTGCTATCATCTCTCAAGTGTCAGTTTAAACACCACCGTCACAGAGAGGCTTCCCCTGACCACTCTGTCTGAAGTAGCTCTCTTTCCTACTTCCCGGCCTTCTGCAGTTCTCTTTATCACATCATCCTGTTTGTCTTCTTTGTAGCACTTATTATAATCAATACTTATCACCAGACAGTAAGCTCTGAGATCTCAGCACTACCTTGTGGTGTCTTGTACAGTACCTGGCACATAGTTGATGCTTCTTACCTGTCGTATTAACTATTAAATCCATGAATGAAAAATTAGGCTAATATCCATTTTCTTCCTTTTTCTCTTATATAGTGCCTAGCACACATAAGTTAGGAAAAATTTAACATAATAATGCTGTTTGGGGGGGATGCTATTATGAAGCAGATAGCTGCAAACATCGAGAGCCATGTTCTAGCTAACACTGTCTTTGACAAATATCACTGGTGTAACTGCTGGACAGATTCCCTGAAATTCTTTTCTTTTGTTTCCCTTTCTCCTCCTCCTTCCCATTTTTCTCTTCTTTCTTTTAAAATTATGTATGACACTGATTGACATTTTAACATTTCAGCACCCTCCCTCAATTTCTTCCATCTTAAAGCCTTTCGCCTCAACTCTCGCTTAACCTCAAGAGCAGATGTGAAGCATAAATCAAGGAAGAGTTGGTGCCTACAGGCCAGGAAAGACAGTCTTTTAGAAATGTAAGTGGCAAGCAGACCCAGAGTAGAAGCGTCACATTTATATATGTAGGCAGCATGCTGGATAAAAAGGACAGCACAGTCAGGAAACTGGGATTCTCCTCATCTTGCCATTGTAGGAATGACAGAAAGGCGATTACACTCTGTGCCTCAATTTTCTCATCTATGAAATTGGAATAATGGCTATCTTGTCCTACTCCACAAGTAGGAAAGAATCCATTAAAATGATTATGTGAAAGCACTCTGTAAAACATTAGGTTTTTTTTTTTTGTTTGTTTGCAGTTTTTGGTGGGGCTGGGCTTGAACCCACTATCTCCGGCATATGGGGCTGGCACCCTACTCCTTTGAGCCACAGGCACTGCCCCACATTAGGTACTATCTAAGTAAAAAATATTATTGTATTATTTGGGGCGGCACCCTCATATACCGAGGGTGACGAGTTCAAACCCAACCCCAGCCAAACTGCAACACCAAAATAGCCAGTGGTTGTGGCGGGCGCCTGTAGTCCCAGCCACTTGGGAGGCTGAGGCAAGAGAATCGCCTAAGCCCAGGAGGTGGAGATTGCTGTGAGCTGTGACTTGATGGCACTCTACTGAGGGCATCTCTAAAGTGAGACTGTCTCTAAATATATATGTATTATATTTCTGTATTAAAGAGAAACACTGTGTTTGCTTTAGAAGAATGCAAAGGGAAGGACAAACAGCAGTCCTGTCTTGGGAGCAATGGATATAGTGACCATATTTTCAAAACGCAGATCAGGACATATCTTTTGGCATATGATCTGACACATGGTTTGACCACATGACAGAATATTTCAAATAAAAAATGTCCTGAAAATCCAGGACATGTGGTTGCCATGGCAATGAGGAGCCATAGGGAGACCGTGGGCAATGAAAAGGCAGGGTCGAGTTGGCAAGCACCGGAAACTATTTTGCCAGCGATGTGTAGGACAGTTTGGAATCAATTGATGTGGAAGACCGAAGAGGCAAGAAATAAATTTTACAAATCTCAATGAGAGGTGTGAGTAGTGATCTGACTTATCCTCACTTTGGAAAATCCTTACTCCATCCAGTAAATCCCTGGCGCCTCTGGTTCCCATGAATGTGGGGCAGGTAGAGGGCGTCTGTATAAGAAATGTGTTGGAGCGGACCCCATGCTGGTCCTGTATCTGCCCTCAGTATCCCAAAGCCACGTCTACACTAAGCATCAGCCACGCGGGGCCAGATGCGCCTCCCTGGGTCTCAGGACAGGCCTGGAGCTTCCCAGCTTGGGACTCTGATCACGTTTCCCCACACAAAACTCAACCGCTTGGGAAATAGTTTTGTGATTTAAAACTCTATCAGAGCTCCCGGAAATACAACCCTCCCTGTCAAGAACTCTCCTACTGACTTTCAGGACAGAAGGTCAGATTTTCTTTAAGGTCAATCAGAAGTAAGGAGCAGATATACTAAGAAGGTGGATTGACTGGTCTCAGAAGGGGCAGATGGACGAAAAGTTAAATCTCGGTTAGCAGGTCGCACAGATCCTTATTTACATTAAAAATCACATACTCTAAGGCTTGGCAAGCCTTGTGTCCTGAAGCAGATCCTCCTCCCCCCATCCAGTTCTCTTATTCCTCTCCAGCCCCCTAAGACCCCTAGATTCCACCCAGGGCCTATCACACGTTATTGAGTTGGCATGTTTGCAAATTGCACGCAGCGAGACCCTTCCATGCCCACAGCCCGTCTCTGGGTCCCGGCGCCGCGGCCAGGCCGGGCCGCCTGCACTTCGGCTCAGTCTCCGCCCCGCCGCCCCGCGGCCGCCGCATTCCTGCGCTCGGTCCGCGTCGGCATGGAGACTCGGCGGGGCTCCGCCGCTCTCGGGGCGCTTTCTCCCGGGGGCGGGGTGGGGGTGCAGGCAGAGGGTGGCGGTGGAGGAAGCGGTGAAAGGGTGGAGAAAGAATTGGTTGGGTTGAGCTGAGGGTGGGGGAAGGGCAGCAGAATGACTGAAACCCGGTTTTTAAAAGAGTTATCTGGTCCACCCACGGTGTTCTTGCTAAATTGCCTGGGCTGAAAAAAAAAAAAAAAAGTCCTAATTGAGGTGGGGAGGCAGTGACAAAGCAAAGCTGGTTCAAGCCTCAGAATCTGCACTGCCGAGGGTGCAGGTGCCTCCGGGGCGGGAGCGGGCGCTGTGTTGACTTTGTCTAATCGCGGGGGAGGAGCTCTGTGAGCTTGGCGGGAGTGTCACGCCCGGTGGGGTGGGGGACAAAAACTGGCATGACCACGCAGGGCTAAATAAACTGGCTGACAACGCTCTTGGCATATTATTAAAAATCTGGCAAAATGTTCATCTCTTGACAAAAACGTAGAGAGACTAGTAATGCATAACTTTATCCCATGTTGGATTTTAAAATGGCTAAAGCCAAGTTGTCTGTCAAAATTAATAGGGCATTGCTGCTTCTTATAGAACAAAGAAATATTCTCATCCATTTTATGCATTTATTCATTGCTAAAAAATCATGTATCTGCTAAAAATTTCATCTAGAAAAAAGGTTCGAAGGTACTTTAACCTTGATTTTAAAGTGCTGCGGATTAAAAGCCACTTTTTCTCATATTTGCTATAATCAAAACCACAGCTTCGTTACAATGTAAAGCATTTTTTCTTCAACAATAGACCATAACTCTGCATCCAAGTTTATACTGAAAGGCTTTTAAAATTCCGATTATTGATGATAGCTTTATATGAATTTGGGGAGGTTTTTAAAACTTCCTTTATAACAAGAAATGTGTTAAGCAGTTAATTGACTGTTGAGTGGGTATTCTGCCTCGTCATGGGAACTAATCGATATAGTGATCTCTTGGCCCTTCTACTTCGTTATTCCCCGTGTTAATTTACTGTTTTTCCTTTCTTCTTTGCTGTCCAAGAAGCCTTCATGCGTGATCTTCTATACACACTACTTTTTATTCTAAGTTTTACACACATAGGGCAACTTGCTGTTCTAGAAAGAGTGCATTTTGTGAGTGTTCAGACCTAAAAAAGGAAGTGTAAATAATACTTTACCTTTCATATGCATGGAGTGTGTGTGGATAGATAGATAGTTCCTTTCTTATTTTCCACATTCCACAGCTTGTGAGTAAATGGAAATGAAAAAAGAATCTCTGAAGATTAAAAAAATGCTCATATTTTAAACCCTAGTTTGCCTAAATGGAATAGCAAATTTTTTTATTTACAAGTTGAGAATTTTTGTTAACATTTTTTAAAATTCCATAAAATTTTTCTCAAAATCTCATCATCCTGTAATTCTGCTTTTGTAAGGCCTTCAGTAAAAGAGCAAAGTCAGCGAGGCTGGTGGAAGGACTTTGCTCTACAGCCAAATGGTTTGGTGATTTTGCTCCTCTTTTAATTCTTAAAGCACCCATCTACAGCCATCTACAGCAGAATCTACAAACTCTGTTTGAAAACTAAAATGCTTGAAGCGTCAACACTGGTGTGCCCCAGGTATGAGGGAAATACACAAATGCTTCTTAACTGCTGAAGGAGCACACGTGTAAGTCAGAGATGGGCTGATTCCCTACTGCTCTTGTTTGCTCACTGAGAACATTTGGTTCACTTGGCTTGGCTCATTATTTCAGCTGGGGAAGTCACTATATGAATTAATAGCAGATTTCCCAGCTGAAAATAAATGTTTACCAGTTTAGGGGGCTGGGTTTTTTTGGCAAAGATCTGGCTTTTTGTCTGACTGGCTCCTTTTTTGGCGCGTACATCCCTGAGGTGTGTAATTAAAGTAAGGAAATTTGCACATAGTGCTTTAGGGCTTTAATGAATAGAAAACACGGGATATTTCAGCAATTTGGTGCCTAATGTCAGAGTGTGCATTTCCTGTGTGAGGTATCACAATAATAGGGGTTCTGTGATAATAAAGGCGCCTGCAATCCCATGCAAAGAAAAAGAAAAGTGACAGCATTTGTTCCTAAATTCCAATACAAAATACATGAAAAAGAGCAATTTACATTTAAAACAGACGGACTTTGAACTTGAACATACCCTCAGAATTAATGGCTATTAAATCAGCCCCACTTTGCTGAAGATTGAAATTCCCTTTAGGACAAAGATTTTGGCTGTTGATATCAGGTTACATTTGCAAATTGAATACACAATATCAAATGGGTGCAATCATTACTATTCTAGCCTTGCTGTTAAAATTTTTGAACAGCCTCAAAACCCAGAAAGGTGCTTTTCTTACCTTAGGAATCTTGAGGGGAAGGGTAGAAAGAATAATTAACATTTATTGAGCACCAGTTATATGCCATATACTTTCACATGCTTATCAAATTTAATATTTTACAATAATAACCATGCAAAAAAGCATTACTATTCTTGTATTTTTGTTAAAAAAAAAAAAAGTTCATAGAAATTAGGGAACCTGCCAAAGACCACATTGCTGGTAACTAGTAACACCAAGACCTGAGAGAGGAGTGTCCTTCAAAGGGTAACATTTGGGACACCCAGTCACTGTTACTGCTGGACTCCAAACCCACATTCTTTCCATTATTTTTATTCATCACTGTCATTATTTTTATTTCTCTTATATAAAATTTACTCTAGGCCGGGCATGGTAGCTCCTATTTATAATCCCAGCACTGTGGGAGGCTGAGGCGGGTCTGAGCAACAGAAACACCTCATCTCTACTAAAAATAGAAAAATTAGTCTAGCATGGTGGTAGGCACCTGTAGCCCCAGCAAGAGGATGGCTTGAGCTCAGGACTTTCAGGTTGCTGTGAGCTATGATGCCGATACAGAGTTCACGCAGCCCAGGTTGAGCAGGAGACCCCAGTTTTCTTAGGCCTGGACAATTTCATGAAGGGAACACCCTGACCTTTTTCTCTGAGCAGGAGGGACTGTATTCATTTGTCAATAACACTCATTAACATTAAAAAGTGTTTCCTTGTACCAGGTCCTAGACAAAAAGTAATTCCCAAGACCTTATGCCCCTAGGGAAAGGACCCACGTGGAGACTTCCTACTTGGGTCTTTCCTTCTGCCAGAAGCTCTGGTGCATTTTACTCCTTCTGTATTCCTTTCTGTCCAATAAATCCTATCTTATCACTGATCTGTGGTCTGTGGGTTCATTCTTCAAATCCCTCAGACCTACTGAAGAAAGAAATTCCAGTGACAATGCCATGGCACTCTACCCAGGGTGATAGAGTGAGACTCTGTCAAAAAACAATTAAAAAACTCAGTAAGTAAATAAAAATAAAATTTATTCTAAACAGGGATGAAAACTTTGTTCTCCCCTCATCACATGTGTGTTTGTTCTCATGAATAAGGTTTTCCAGTTGTTCTCAGCCTTCCTAATGCCGCGACCCTTTAATACAGTTCTTCATGTTGTGGTGACCTCTAACCATAAAATTATTTTTGTTGCTACTTCATAACTGTAATTTTGCTACTGTTATGAATCATACTGTAAATATCTGATATGTAGGATGTATTTTAATTGTTACAAAGGGGTTGCGACCCACAGGTTGAGAACCCATTATACACAATTTGAAAAACAAAAACTTCTTGCTCCATCCCATGAATACCAGTGCAGGAAGCACTGAGTTTGTGCTGGGGACTGCCTGCTTCCTGAATCACAAGGAGGCCATCTCAATCCCGAGGGCAAACCACACTGTCAGCACTGGACAGGGACAGCCATGAGAGGAGCACATCTCCCACAGAAGCATGGAAGGAAGGGACACTCTGATCACAACTAGAGGCCAGAACGTGGCTCCTGCGTCACCACAGAAGGTGGGAGCACAGACTTCCTCTTGCTAGGCCTCGGTTATATCAACTGTAAACTGAAAGGGTTGGTCTGACTGATTTAAAAGGTTCATTTTTGATTTAAAAGTCTAAACACGGCTTGGCGCCTGTGGCTCAAGCGGCTAAGGCGCCAGCCACATACACCTAAGGTGGCAGGTTCGAATCCCCAGCCCGGGCCCGCCAAACAACAATGATGGCTGCAACCAAAAAATGGCCGGGCGTTGTGGCGGGCACCTGTGGTCCCAGCTACTTGGGAGGCGGAGGCAGGAGACTCGCTTGAGCCCAGGAGTTGGAGGTTGCTGTGAACTGTGATGCCATGGCACTCTACCCAGGGGGACAGCTTGAGGCTCTGTCTCAAAAAAATAAAAATAAAAAATAAAATAAAATAAAATAAAAATAAAAGTCTAAACACCCAGTAACCCTTGGCTGATGACCAGAGGGCAAGGGGCAGGAAGCTGCCTTAATCCATGAACAGGAGAATCCCTGCAGGACAAGCTACATGAAATGTTTAAAGTACAAGTATCTACCAAGCCGCTGGTCACTGCACAAAGACATCTACCGCATGTCAGAACTGTATTACCTAATGAGGTGATTACCGGCTCCCCACCTCATATGCCCCACAATGACCTTTCTTGATCTCATCCATAAACTAAATTCTCAGATAAAATGTTGTCTGTGTGGGGCTTTTCCTCCTGCCTTCTCCTCTCCTGACTTCCCACCTCATCTTCACTTCTCTATGGCCCTCCTCTTATTCTCTAAAGGCCCCCAAAGAACCATTGGCAGACCACATTCCTGGGCCTGGGTCAGAATCCTAATTCCTGTAAAGAAGGAAACTGTGTGCGTGCCCTATGTGTGTGGTTCTTTCCTCCATCATAATTCAAAGAAACCTGAACATCCAGACTTAGTACAAAGGCCAGAAACAGCATTTGGAGCATATATTTTTTGACTCCATGGGGACAAACAATCTCTATAAGGTGGATCCTACCACCTTGTCCCTGTCCTCACCCCTCCTCCTTACCCTGCTTAAATTCCATGTCTCGTTATTCTCTTACGAGCTCCCTCAGCTCCCCTGCTCCTCCCTCTCTGCCCTGCCTTGGCCAGTCCTCTCCCTGACTGAGTCCAGCTCCCCACCCACACCATGCCTGAATCCCACAACCACACCTGCTGGAGTAAAGTGCACAGCCATGCTGGCTGGTCTGCGTCCATGGTCAGTATGCCCTCCCTGGCCGGGAATGCTATCCCGCTGTCACTCATCCTGGTCCGGCCCCTCTCCCATTCTCCTCAACAGCTTTCATTTCCTCTCTCACCAGTCCTCCACAGCTGCTCATCACCAAGAAAACAGAAGCACCCAGAAAGACCTCCTACCCGGCATCAGCTCATCCCTCCCACCGGCATCAGGGCCTGTATACCCCACCTTCCTTCTGACTTTGGATGGGGCCACCAACCAAGGCCCCTCGTGTTCTAGACACACATACCCCTCACTCCTGCATCATCAGTTTCTCTCCCTTTGCTGGACCACTGTTATATAAGCAGGCTCTTATTTATTTCATTAAAGGTAAAAACAATCTCCTAATATCATATCCCTATCCAGTTCCATTTCTCTGCTCCTATTGACAACAGAACTCCTCATAAAATTGGTGTATACTCTCTGGTAATTTCCCTCCTCCCATTCTCTCTTTAACCCAATTCAGTTAACGCCCTCCCCCGCCCCATCCCTCAGCACCCCCTCCTTCAGTCCCCATGCAGGCATTCCTTCAAAACTGCCCTTGTTTAAGTCACATGGGAAAATCCTCAGTCAGTTCTCAGTCCTCATCTTACTTGTACTTTAAACATTTCAAGTAGCTTAGCTCTTTCCTCCTCTCACACCCCTCCCAGCACCTTTAACTTACTTCCCAAGGCAATTCATTCCTAGAGTTTATTCCTACAAGTTAGGCTATTTCTTTGTCCGTCTCCTTAGCTGGAGCCTCTTCATGTCCCTGCCTTTAAGAGTTGGAGTCACCCAAAAGTTGGGGCTCAGACCTCTTCTTTTCTCCAGCTACATTCAATTCCTAGAGGCTCTCATCAGTCACATGGCTTTAAATACCATCTCTACACTGCTGTTCAGATTCTCTTGTCTACATGGCTCCTACAGTGAGACCAAACTCTAGGTTCCCTGGTGCTCACTGGTTCAGCGGGTTTCTCTCTTACTTCTCCAATGTGCTAATAACACAGTTCCTTGAGGCCTGACACCCTCACTATTCCTCTCCTTTCCCATCAAATTGCTCTGCACCTGACACTGGCTGACAGACTTTCCTGGGGCTGCCCACAGGCCTTGGTCCCCAAAAACCATCTATGGAGGAGGAGGGAGGGAGAAGGAAAAAGAGAAAGAAAGGACAAGAAGATAAGGATGACTTGTGGCTGTTGTGCACACAGCCCCAGTGAGGCTGAGTGCTGTGGGTTGTCAATTATCACCCTTGGGAAAAGATCACCTCCCGAGCAGCCATGGAATAGTCATTGCTTTGGAGAATTTTCTGGGGTCTAGACAAAGTCCAAAGCCCAATTCTTACTACTGTAAACCAGAAACCATATATATATTTTTTTGTTGTTGTTGTTTACTTATTTTTTTATGTATTTTCTTAAGACAGAGTCTCTCACTTTGTTACCCCTGGTAGAGTGCAATGGCTTCACAGCTCACAAAAACCTCAAACTCTAACTCTTGGGCTTAAGCAATTGCCTTGCCTCAGCCTCCCAAGGCACCTGCCACAACGCCCAGCTATTTTTAGTGATGGAGATTTTGCTCTGGCTCAGGCTGGTCTGGAACTTGTGAACTCAGGAGATCCAGCTGCCTCAGCCTCCCAGAGTGTTGGGATTACAGTCATGAGCCATTGTTCTCGGTCTCATATGCCTTATATTTTTAGAATATAAATCAGTCTTCCCAGTAGGGAAGACTGCCTAGTCTATCTTATAAGTCTGGTGTGTCAAACCGGAGCACACTTACTAATTCACATTGAGAAATAAATGCCACAAAAACTAGGCTGCTCCTGTGGCTCAAAAGGGTAGAGCGCTGGTCCCATATGCCAGAGATGGTGGGTTCAAACCCAGCCCGGGCCAAAAATGGCAAAAATAAATAAATAAAGCTTATCTTTAAAAAAAAAAACTAAAACACCCAAAACCACATGAGTGGCACATTCTCTCCCAACCACCTGGAGTCTTTTTTTTTTTTTTTTTTGAGACCATTTCATTATGTCACCCTCGGTAGAGTGCTATGGCGTCACAGCTCACAGCAACCTCAAACTCTTGGGCTTAAGCACTTCTCTTGCCTCAGCCTCCCGAGTAGCTGGGACTACAGGTGCCCGCCACAACACCTGGGTATTCTTTTGTTGTAGTTGTCATCTTTGTTTAGCAGGCCTAGGTCGGTTTCAAACCCACCAGTCCTGATGTATGTGGCTGGTGCCTTAACCACTGAGCTACAGGCACAGAGCCAACAGCCAAGAGTCTTGAAAGGCCCTATCACACTCCAAAGCACATAAGCCAGAGCAAATTCTTGAAGTCTAGTTGATTTGTGTATTCCCTCTTTCTCAGAAGACTTACATGGGAAGCAAAATCGTAATCAGGTTTTGGGATAACAGTAGCTAGGTGAGTTTTTCTCCACATTGTAACTGGAATGATTTTTTTTCAAAGCATACATCTGAGCAGGTCACTCCTTTAAAATTCTATATTGTTATTAAGAGAAGACAAAATCCTCAATGTATCAGCCTGACAACGGTCTGGCTACTTTGGCCTCTGTCTTCAGCATAAGTGTGGGGCCCTACTTCTTATGGTTCAAATCCCTATTCTTTTCATTGCTGGCTCAGGGAATTTATTTACTTATATTATACCATATTTCCTAAGTGTCTAGCACCTGCTGAGAGAACTCAATGAATATTACCTACTATAGCATCTAAAACCAATCTGGGTCCAGCCACACCAGCCTTCTTTCCATCACTCATATCCATTGCCAACCATGACCTTTCCCACCTGGTTCCCTTATACCCACCACCTAACTCCATTCAACTCCTACACATCCTCTCTCTCAGACCTGGAGTCTCAGGTCTTCTCTCCTCAGCCAAGTCTTCTCCAGGGACCTGCAAGTCCTCAGCCTAAGTCTCCCTCTGTTACACCGCTGTGTTCTCCATCCCCTGCATGCCTGGCTCTGGTCAGTCTTCAACTCCTAAGGGTCATCTCCATGCTGGGCTCTTTCTCCCAGAGCCCGACAAGTGCTGGACACAATGCAGGCATTCCATGGCAATTTGTCTGAATAAATCTTTAGTTGGTGCTTAACTCAGTTTGGAAAGACTTTGCCAGCCAGGTCCAGTCCAGGCCCGGCCTTCCAAGGGCACAGCCTAGCTCAGCACCCTGCTACCTTTTCCCTGGAGGACTCTCTGTTTTGGACCTCCCAGGGTTGACCAACCCCTTTCTGATTAACACATTCCTTCTTTGCATGTGTTAATACATTTAATCAGGTTTCTTAGGACCTTTCCAGGGCCCAAAGAAAACTTTGCATGTCTATGCTCTGCTTGGCCCTGTAAGTTTTTAAAGTCTTGCTCTCAGTGGGCATCTTTTCCCCAATCATTTCCAAATTCTGTCAGGGTGGGGTGCATGAAGGTTGTCCCATTGTATCCCTCTATTATTGACAGCACACCTGGACTCTGACTCTATCTGCCACTGGGGACACCCTGGTGTTTGTATTTAGGTGATCTTTCCAAGGGATTGCTCCATTTTCTGAATGGAACTGCTCCTAAAGTCTGAGCTGGATCTGTCCCAGTACACCCACCTCTCTCCCAATCTACTCACCATCCTGGCAGTGTCTTGAGTTAGGGCCTCACAGTGCTTCTATGGCATACAGTGGGTAGACATGCAATGCCACCTCATTAACGGAGGTATGTGGTCAAGTGTGGTTTTCAATAACAGAAAAAATAAAGCACTGCTCTAGGGATGAATTATTGTCTTAGATGGAAATATCAAAACTTGCCCAAGGACAAAGAGTAATAAACACAGTCATTGTGACCACCACAGATTTGTACTGTAGGATGAGACAAATGCAGTCAGTACCATGCAAAATGCTCTGATGAAGCCTCTGTCAAAAGGACTCAATGCCATGTTTACAGAAATAATTGGTCTATGACACACATCCCCAAACCTTAGAAGTCTGAAAAGCATTGCTCTGGGCTTTCATACTATTCCCACAATGCTGAGATCGAGTGAAGGCCAGAGAGCTGGCTGGAAATGCCACAAGAAAAGGGCTCATCCAATTCGCTGCAGAACTCAGCAGAAGGTAAGAAAGAGCACAAAACTCACGGTGAAGAAAGCCTCTCCCTGGGGTATTTCTTGTCCTTTATTTTTACCCCAGATCCAAGACTTGTGGTGAATTCAGATAAGCACTTGACCTTATCCAAAGTCAGCCTTCCCGTGTCTGAGGGTCACCTGTAACTCATTAATCTCAGTCCATTATTGTTTTGCAGGGATGTCTGTTCCATTTAAGATATAAAACTCCTATACAGATAACATGGTAGGTTAATGCACTCACCTTTCATTCCTTGATTGCAGGGTTCAAACCAAACTCATTTCTGTTATGAGTGAGGATTATGTTTTGATATGTTCCCTGTCCCCAGGAGCCATTTGTCTACAGGTCTTCAATCCTAAAAGGAAGTTGCAGGCATCAGCAGACTCTTCAGGGCCCTATACAGCAGATCCCAGGGAATAGAATGCCCAGAGGCTACTGGGTCAGGACTGGAGGGGAAAGAACTAGTTAGGGAATCTTGCTGAGTGCATGCTTCTGAGAGTACTATCAGTCTTCTGCCATGCTCAACTCTTAAGATGAAAACAAGGCCATTATCACTTTTCACATAAATAATATATTGCTTTACATATAATCTATACTGTACTGTACTTCCCTGTAGCAGGAAATGTGCTCAAAGGCAGTCAGGGGGAAAAAGGCACAACTCTCTGCAGTCTTTTGAACATTGTAGTTTTCAAGTAGTCTCTTAAGATTTAACTTCATTTCCTCTTTCATTAGGAAATACAAATCTATGCCATCACCTGTGACAAAAATTGAAAATGTAAATCTGAAACTCAATGGCCAGGCATTTGCCATCTCTGACACAGTGCAGAACATGGACCGAGTTGAATGCCAGGGGTAGAATTCTGGACCCTCTGCTTAAAGACTGAACCTCTCCCAGCCTCAGTTTCATCAGCTGTAGATGGAAATCACAAGAGCACCTACCACTGAGAATTACTGTAAGAATCAAATAAGAAAGGATCCGTAAATCACTTAGCGTGGTGATAGCATATATCTGTGCTCAGTAAGTGTTAGGTGTCATTGCTATTTTTTTTGGACACAGAGTCTTCCTACATTGCCCTGGGGGTAGAGTGCCATGACCTCAACCTAGCTCACAGCAACCTCAAACTCCTGGGCTCAAGTGATGCTTTTGCCTCAGCCTCTGAGTAGCTGGGACTACAAGTGCCTGCCACAACACTTGTATTCTATTTTTAGCAGAGATGAGGTCTCACTCTTGCTCAGGCTGGTCTAGAATCCCTGAGCTAGGCGATCCACGCGCCTCTGCCTCCCAGTGTGCTACAGGTTCCACTGCACGCAGCCTGTTGTTGGTACTTAATTGCTCTGATACACGCCGAAGAGTTTTATTTTTAAAATCTGTATCTTCTCCAACCTCCTGACAAATGACTGAACCCCAAACAAAGACTTCTTCCTTCTACCCTGCACAGCCGCACCACGCTTCCCTCCTGCTCCGCGATCCTTGAATCCCAACCAGATAAATCCAAGGGAGCTAAAAGGAGCGAGGACCGCGCGGCGCACAGCCTCGCAGAAGCCGGTCCCGCAGGCTCCTGCTGCTGCCGCCCTTCCCTGGGCGTTAGCCACAGACTGCGGCGCGCGATGACTTTCACCTCACAGAGGGAAAGGAAAAGTGCCCCGTCCATACGTATTACTTGTCGATGTAAACGCTCTCTGGAGCCCTTTGCCGCTGCTTTTCATGTTCTTGGAGTCTAAGAACCATTTAGCGAAGTCCTGCTGTTCTGGCACACCGAGGACGGGTAAGAGGATGCGCAGGCGGCGGAGAAGCAGAGCCCCTGTTTATGTGAACAAGGCAGGCCTTGATCGCTGACTAACCAAACGCACAATATCTTAATCACCAGCATTCTGAAGTAGCGCCAGCGGAGCGCTTGGCGTTTGCCAGTTTGTTTTCCTTTCTTTCTAGAAACACAACTTGGGAAAGATACTGACACAGGAAGGTAAGCTGTCATTTCAGGACCTGCTGTTACCGGCCCATTGGAAAGGAGCTCCAACCTAAATACCAGCCCCAATCCCTCCACCAGGAGTGAATCTAGAATTTCAAGAAAGGACAGGTGCAAGTGTGGGAATCTGATGGGAAAGAGAGACAGAGGACTTCCCTTGAAACTGAGTTTGCACAGAAAACAGCATACTGTGTGTGTCCATGTTTACTAGAAGGATTTGTGGGGCTGATGGGAATCTCTAAGGGCTGGACACCCCCCCATCCAGCACTCCAGCACCCTTCATTTTGTATTCTAACAGCAGTCCCCGATTTCCATTCCTCTTGCTTTTAGGAGCTAAAGGTAACGTCTTCAACAGAGGTGGTATGTCAGAGTAACAGTTGTTAATGAACGGGCATTTATTTGCCTAGAAAGACAGCTGGCACAATCCATGCTCAAAAATAATTATTAAATGCATTTCTGATTTTATGGAAACTACTAAGGTAAAAACATTGGAAAAGAAGCTGCCACCAGAATGATCAATTTCTATGTTTAGGATTTCAGGTAATCATTAAAGGTATCTAGAATGATTCCCTCCTCCTAATTAAAGCAAAAAAAGT
This sequence comes from Otolemur garnettii, assembly GCF_000181295.1. Taxonomy (NCBI): domain Eukaryota; kingdom Metazoa; phylum Chordata; class Mammalia; order Primates; family Galagidae; genus Otolemur; species Otolemur garnettii. The sequence continues at coordinate 1,555,069 of NW_003852476.1, read as the reverse complement.
GACCTCTGTATAGAATTTAGAAACTGTTTAGTAATATACAACACTTAGCAGAGACTGCCTGCTGTCTTACACTATTTCTAACAATGTTGATTCTTTCCTCTTCCTTTAAAAATAGAGCTCCTAGTTTTAGTTAGGTATATGGCTTCCCAGATAGAGATTATATTTCACAACCCCTACCTCCTTTGCAGCTAGCTGTAGTTAGATCACCAAGTTCTGATGAATGGATATGAAAAGAAGTCATATATACAAATCTCAAGCCTGGCACTTAAAGGAAAGTGGTGTGGCCTTTGTTCTTCTCTTTCTATCCTTCCCACTGGCTGGGAGTAAATGTCATCTTAGGTGCTGGAGCAGCCATTTCAGACTCAAGAGTTCAAAGCTGTGGGTTGAGGATAATAGAGAAAAAAATAGAGTGGCCTGTACCCATGACATCACCAAGCGTCTTGTGAGCCCTAGACTACTTATATTCAAAATATTATATGAGGCTCAGCGCCTATGGCTCAAGCGGCTAAGGTGCCAGCCACATACACCTAAGGTGGCGGGTTCGAATCCCCAGCCCGGGCCCGCCAAACAACAATGACGGCTGC
>NW_003852476.1:1549306-1554324 GCF_000181295.1 Otolemur garnettii | reverse complement strand
AAAAAAAAAAAAAAAAATTACATGAGAGATAACTAAACTTCTATCTTGTCTAAATCGTTGTATTTTAGAGTATCTGTTACTTTAGCCTAACTTGCATTTTAACAAATATTAACACCATGCTACATTAGAAAGGACAGCTTAAAGCAAGACTGCATTCATTTGAAACTCTGTCTTTCTCTGTCACCCAGGCTGGAGTGCAATGGCCTAATCCTCCTACCTCAGCCTCAAGAGCAGCTGGGACTACAGGTGCCTACTACCAAGGCTGGCTAATGTCAATGTTTAGTATGTTTGCTTGAGGTATAGTTCTAATCTGTTGCCCCAGGTTAGAGTCCTGTGACATCAGCCTGGCTCACAGCAGCCTCAGACTCTTGGGCTCAAGTGATCCTTCAGTCTTAGCTGCCTAAGTAGCTGGGATTACAGGTATATGCCACCACATCTGGCTAATTTTCCTATTTGTAAATTTATTTATTTATTTATTTACTTATCTTTTGAGACAGAGTCTCATTTTGTTGCCCTTGGTAGAGTGCCAAGGCATCATAGCTTCACAGCAACCTCAAATTCCTGGGCTCAAAGGATTCTCTTGCCTCTGCCTCCCAAGTAGCTGAGACTATAGGCGCCTGCCATAACACCTGGCTATTTTTAGAGACAGGGTCTCACTCTTGCTCAAGCTGGTCTCAAACTCCCAAGCTCAAGCATTCCACCTGCCTCAGCCTACCAAAGTGCTAGGATAACAGGTATGAGCCACTGAGCCCCTCAAATGTTTCTATTTTTTTAGTAGAGATGGTGTCCCACTGTTGCTCAGGCTGGTCTTGTACTCCTGGCCTCAAGCAACAGCACTGCCTTGGCTTCCCAGAGTGCTAGGATTACAGGCAGACTCATCAAGCCTGGTCTATTGGCTCACTTTTTTTTATGGCAAGTGAGATAAGTTTTTGTATTTTGAAATGGTAGGAAAAAAAAATCAAAAGAAGAATATTTCACGGCATGTGAAAATCATATAAAATTCAAATTGCATGTTTATAAATAAAATTTGATTAGGCTTTATTAACTTAAACACATTCATTTGTTTAAATCTTGAATATTCATGGCTGCGTTTGTAAAGAGTTAAGAAGCTACAACAGAGGCCCACAAAGACTAAAATGTTAATTATATGACCTTTTACATAAAAAGTTTGCCGGAAGGTAGATACATATTATTTTAATTGATTACCTTTGCCATGTTAGGGTGAAAGAAAAGCAGGCCTAACTCCACATTTTGTTGTAACTCTTATTCGGGAGAATCAGTGGGGAGACAAAGCAGGCGTGACTCCATTCTGCTGTTTTGTTACATTTTATTGCTTTTAAAAAAAGAAAAAAACAGTTCAGCTTGCCTTCCCACCTATTGCAGGGTATTTTAAATGTACCTGGTTAGAACTGTTAGAATTATTAGTATTGTGTAGAAAGTCACTAACTATGCTGGTGACAACAACCCTCATGATTATGTTAAGGTGGTCCTTATACCATCCATATAGGATATTGAAATGTTAAAAGAACAAGCTCCACTCCATTTTACTATTTACTCCCTTTTACCTTCAAAACTAGTTCCCCTTGTTTGCCCTCCCATTGTGTAACTCTACTTGCATTTACTTGTGATTGTGGCCCTAGGGATTATAGCTTTTTTTTTATGATCCTGCCCTTTACGATCCTTACCTGTAAGTTACCCTCCCTGCATTTCCCCCTAGGACATTGTGGTTTGTACCTATCTTGTAAGGAAGAAAAATCACTAATCGCTCTGTGATCATAACATTGTGCAAAACAACTAAACACCCTACCCTCGTTATTCCCTCTACCCCTGTAACTGCTATTTTTGCTTCTGTAATAACGCTCGCTTGCCCCCCAGAAAAGTTTTGCTCTATAAAAACCAAAACCACAGACATCTTAGGGCTGCTCTCAGAAACTCCATGTTGGGATACTGAGGTAGTCACCAGCGGCTCTTCGATAAAAGGACTCCTCTTTAAATTCGACTTGTCTGGTGGTGTGGTCTTTGAGAGACTCCTGGGCATAACAGCTGTGAGGTTTCAAGATCATATGCATTTAAGAATTTCCTCAAATAGCTTGATTTTAACCAGGAAGAATATTTTATTAAATTATAAAGAACTTGGTTAAATTGCATTGTTAGTATTTCAGAGAACAATATTTCCTAGAATTTGATGACTGAATTCTTCTGGCCCATGTCTAGTGTCAATTCATGCCATACTGGTTGAGAGCCAGTCCTGTTGTCAATGTTGCCTTTATAATTTTTCTCATGCCTTTCTCCTCAACTCCATTCCCACAGCCATTATACTATTCAGCTCCTTAATGATTCTAGACCAAACTTTTGCCATAACAGGTCTTTCCGCATCCAATCTCTTTCTATCCATCCCCTGTCACCAAAGAGGACTTTCTTTAAAAAAAAAACTTACTAGGTGGTGCCTGTGGCTCAAAGGGGTTAGGGCACCAGCCCATATGCTGGAGGTGGCAGGTTCAAACCCAGCCCTGGCCAAAAACTGAAAAAAATAAAATAAAATAAAATTTTTAAAAAACTACTAATTTTAGTAATTAGTAATTACTAAATTACTAGTAATTAGTAGTAATAAGCTAGTAAAATTAGTAAGTTTAGTAATTTCAAGATCTAATTACATAGCTACATCTCCCCTCTCAAAAATTTCAGTCCATTCATTGCTCACAAAATAAAATTAGAACTCCTTAGGCTGCTATTCATGATTCCTATGATTTGTTCTCACTCGATACTCTACGCAAACAGACCCATTCTCCCTTCACTATATACCTCTGTAGAGTGGGCCCTGTTTTCTGGTCCATCATCTCATCCATCTGTGATCTCGTGTCTCTGAACCTAACCCTTCCCCACATTCCTATACATTCAAATGCCATTTATTTTTAAAGTCTAATTCCAATATTCAACTCTTCCATGGTGATTTTTCTTGCTCCTGTATTCCAAGCCCAGCAAACATTGTGTACTGCTATGGCGTTTCTCTCGCCTGGTATCATTCATTCAGCATTCTTCTGGAATGATTCTGACACTTCTAGGATACATTTTGCTTTTGAGGATATAATCAATTCTTGGGGCTGCATACAATTTTGATGGAGCTCTAACTCAGAATGCCCCAGTGTTCCAGGAGCGGGGATGGAGATGTGAGATTCACTAGGCCGATCAGAGTTGTACTTGCTAGCTCTCTCTCTCTCTCTCTCTCCCTCCCTCTCTCTCTCTTTCTCCTGTTTGATTCTGGAATGTTGAGAACAAGGAAAAGGCCCATTCATTGCTGCTACTCACAGAACTCTGTAGCCGCTATGCCCCAGTCCTTGTCTCTGCTGGTTTTTTTGACCTATTGTATGATTTTATGAAAAACTCTATAATCTTTCTGGTGAAGCCCTTCACAAAACTAGCCACTACCAGTTTCTATGTTTGTAACCAAAGATACTGACTGATAGGAGTAAACATTTCTTTTTCCAAACGTTCATCATACTTTACCTAAGTGTTTTGTAGGGCTCCTAACATTTCCTATCCTCCATAATAACTACTGGATGGGTGTTAATTTTTCAATTTTTAGTACAGGTGGGATCTCCTCTTACTCAGGCTGATCTCAAACTCCTGAGCTCAAGGGATCCTCCTATCTGGGCCTCCCAGAGTGCTGGAATTCAGGTGTGAGCTGCCACTCCCAGTCTTTCTCTTATTGGTTCTATTGTTTATTTTTCCACTATTTGGTTCTATGTGTTGATGTTTGAAATATCCTTCAAAAAAATAATAGTGCATTATTGTTGAACAAAGTTTTATGTAAAATTCCTAAAACTTAGAAACATTAGTCACATGTGGACATAGAACCATAGAATCTTTTATTTGTTATTGTTGGAGATTCATTGAGGGTACAAAGAACCACAGAAGTTAAATAACATAAAACTAACAGGAAGGGTTTCCTCTGAACTGGTGCTTTTTTCAACAAAACAAAACATATGGAGTTTATTTAAACCCCATTGAAAACAAATTACTTTTTCCTGCTTTCCTGAAGTATAATTGACAAATAAAAATTGTATATACTCAAGTTGTATATGATGATTCATATACTTACACATTATATGACAATTGCCACCAGAAAATTAGTTAACGTACTTATCTATCCTCACAGGGTGACCTCTGTGTGTGTGTGTGTGTGTAGTGAGGACACTTAAGATCTGCTTTCTTAGAAAACTCCACGTGTACAATGCAATATTAACTACAGTCATTGTACTGTACATTAGATCCCCAGAACTTAGTCTACTTAGGTTAGAACTCAATGTCTGTGCCCTCTGACGATATCTCCCATTTCCTCCACCTTCCAGCACCTGGCGAGCAGTCCCTGCTTCTCTGAGATTCCACATAGTAAGGGAGGCTGTACAGTGTTTGTCTTCCTGCACCTGGCTTATTTCACTTAACATAATGTCTCTCAGTTTCATCTATAGTTTTGCAAATGGCAGGATTTCTTTCTTTTTTTATGGGTGAATAATTCCATATTTTCTTTACACATTAATTCATTGATGGCCACTCAGCTTGCTTTCATATTTTGGCTATTGTGAGTTATGCTGCAATAATCCCGGGCATGCCACTATTTCTTCCATATACTAAGTTCATTTCCTTTAGATACACAGAAGTCGGATTGTTGGGTCCTAGGGTTGTTCTATTTTTAGTCTTTTTGAGGGACTTCCATACTGTCTTTCATAAAGACTGTACCAATCTACAGTCCCATCACTAGCGTACAAGGATTCCCATTTCCCTATACCCTTGCCAACACTTGTTTCTTATCTTTTTTTTATAATAGCCATACTAACAGATGTGATATCTCATCAGTTTTGATTTGTGTCTCCCTGATGATTAATGATGTCAAACACCTTTTCATACACCTACTGGCCATTTGCATGTCTTCTTTGAAAAAGTGTCAATTCAGGTACTTTATTCACTTTCAAATTTGACTTTTTGGGGGGGTTTATTGTTGCCATTGAGTCATATGATTT
>NW_003852476.1:1547307-1548912 GCF_000181295.1 Otolemur garnettii | reverse complement strand
GCCTCCCAAGTAGCTGGGACCACAGGCACCCACCACAGCGCCTGGCTATTTTTTGGTTGCAGCCAGCATTGTTGTTTGGTGGGCCTGGGCTGGATTTGAACCCGCCACCTTAGGTGTATGTAGCTGGCGCCTTAGTTAGTCACTTAAACCACAGGCACCAAGCAGATATCGGGCACTTCTAATGTACCATTAGCATTCAGTGGAATCCAGGAGTTAACATGTATATATATTTTGTTTCTGAAAAGCCCATATTTTTGTTTCTCATTAAAATGAAGTAGACTGGAAGTAGGAGAATCTGATTTTTAAAAATATGTACTCTGTGCCCAGAAAAATGTATATAAGTATCTAGTCACAACACTTTTTCCACAACTTTGGGAGTACCATGATGACTTGAAGCATCTTGAAGAGTCTGTGGACTCATAAAAATATCCAGATTCCTGGGCAGCACCTGTGGCTCAAAGGAATAGGGCACCAGCTCCATATGCTGGAGGTGGTGAGTTCAAACCCAGCCCCCCCCCCAAAAAAACCAAAACAAAACAAAATTGCAAAAATATCCAAATTTCAGATGAAAAAGCCTGGGTTTGTATTTTCCTTAAATTTTTTTTAAATGAAAATTTTATTTCTAAGTAGCATATTTAATGATAGCATTCAACAAGCGATCAAATCCAAATAGGTAGGAACTACTTCCCAAAAGAGGTTAAAAGTAGTAAGGAAAGGAAATGTCACTAACAATGACAGAAATAGAAATGAAAACAATCGACACTACTCTGCACATTTTAGGGAGAGAGACATGTTTCAAACATCGTTTAGGTTGATGAGGTCACAGCCTTGTTGAATCAACTCTGCACTGTGTCTGCACTGTGAATATCTCATGAAAATCATGTGACAGTATATTCCTTTTGATCCAATGTTTTCTTTTTTTCTTTTCTTTTCTTTTTCCTAAGACAGAGTCTCACTCTGTCGCCCAGACTAAACTGCGGTGACATCATTACGGATCACAGAGACTTCAAATTCTTGGGCTCCAGTGATTCTCCTACCTCAGCCTCCCTCCCAGGTGCTAGGGTTACAGTTGTGAGCCAGCATGTCCGCCTGATCCCATATTTTCAATCCGAGCTTAAGAAATGTCCTCAATCAAATGAATAGCTATGTGCACAAAAATATTCACTTGTAGTTATATCATATGTATAAAAGCAAAAATATGTCAATAGTAGGGATAAATTTAATTGCAGCCTTGCAATTATGAAGCCTGTTCAGAACCATAGAAAAATATTTATTAATGACAAATTATTTTATCTTGCCACGTTATTGTATCTTTATTATTATTATTTTTTTTTTTTTTGAGACAGAGTTGATTGTTTCCTTTGCTATTTACTTAATTCTGCTTTTTAAACCCCAGATATCGGGCACTTCTTCTTTTTTTTTTTTTTTTGAGATAGAACCTCAAGCTGTGCCCCTGGGTAGAGTGCTGTGGCATCACAGCTCACAGCAACCTCCAATTCCTGGGCTCAAGTGAGTCTCCTGCCTCACTATAGTCTCACTATATCGGTAGAGTGCTGTGGTGTCACAGCTCACAGCAACCTCAAACTCTTGGGCTTAAGCAATTCT
>NW_003852476.1:1545399-1546634 GCF_000181295.1 Otolemur garnettii | reverse complement strand
ACCTTAGGTGTACGTGGCTGGCGCCTTAGCCGGTTGAGCCACAGGCGCCGAGCCAATTCAAGAAATATTAATGGAGGAAATGCTGTGAATCACACACTTCGATGCTGGGAGGATGCTAGAGGTGGTAGAAGCCGTCTGCAGTTCACCGAAGTGGGCATCCGCTTCTGCTTAGACCCACAGCTAGACGGCGTTTGCGGCGACGTGGCCACAGGACAGGGATTCCAGCCAATGAAGTGACAAGAGAGGTCGGGGCGCACCCCCAGACCGGCGCCCATCTCCGCAGCTCTGCGCGCGCTCCCTCCCCGGGACCGTGCACTACAGAAGCCGCAGCCTGAAGACCGCGCGCGCGGAGCCTCTCTCTGCGTGGTACCCGAGTGGGCGCGCAAAGGAGACCTAGGGATCAATCCGGTTATCTTCCCGGGATCCGATGGGAGCCAGGACTAAACTCGCATTGCTTTCAGCCATTATTTGTTGGGGCTACGCGATACTACAGCCTTGCCCACCCTAACTAGACATAGAATTAGAGATAATTTTTGAAGTAATTTGCCAACATGTTTTACTTGAAATTGTTACATACTATCAATTAAATTTAAAAGGGCTAATTATCATATCAAGCCATCTTTTCTTGTTCTTATTTGGTACAATACCTGCAGCTTGCCCAATAACAGTGAATAGACCATCTCTGTTTCTTACTTATTGATAAAGGTCATGAGAAATACCAAAAACCTAGTTAATTCTATTGTTTATAAATTTGTACTTTGGGTTCAGAAGACTTTCTAGAATGTTTAAATAATTCCAAACTATATTTCTGCATGGAAGTTCCTTATCTCATGTTTCAGTCCAAAGCATATCTTTTCATCTGCACAAATTTCCAAAAGGAAAAAATATTTTTCCACAAATTGGAATGCTACAGTGGTGTCATCTACGTTCAAAACGTACTTTTAGGCCATGGACGGTGGTTCTTGTAATCCTAGCACTTTGGGAGGCTCAAGGCAGAAGGACTGCGTGAGCTCAAGAGTTCAAGACCAGCCTGGGCAATGAGTGAGACCCTGTCTCTACCAAAAGTAGAAAAACTAGCTGAGTGTGGTGGAGGGTGCCTGTAGTTTCAGCTACTTGAGAGGCTGAGGCAGGAGGATCAGTTGAGCCCAGGAGATTGAGGTTGCTGTGAGCTATGATACCACAGCACACTAGCCTGAGCAACAGAGTGTTTTCAGTAAATACTGACAAAAATGAAT
>NW_003852476.1:1498674-1544616 GCF_000181295.1 Otolemur garnettii | reverse complement strand
GCCGGTTGAGCTATAGGCGCCGAGCCTGTCTCAGAGTTCTTTCACTTTTTGTGTTTCAGTCTGACTTGCAGGGTATTTATGGGTTAAGATTTTCATCATAAATAATCTTTTGTTCAAGTGAAAAGAATTCATGTATCTCTGGCCCAAGATGCTGAAGATTCTCTCAAGTCAACAGGGTGCCATCAGTATGAACAATCATTTTCTGTTTCTTTCTAAATATAAACATAAGGGTCTGCTGTACAGCGCACTTCATGCACAACTGGCTTACAGTAGGTATTCCCAGACCTTAGACACACCTGAGAGCCGGGGTCTCGTCACAGAGGCAGGACTGTGAACTGAACACTAAGCAGGTGAGAAATCTGGTTGTGTAAATGCAGCTCACTGTGTGAGGGGACTTGCCTGCTTTAAAGTTAAAATCACTGCATGTTCATCATCACTGAACATTAATCTCATCTGATTGTCAGCTTCTATGAGCCATAATATAAATTTGAACTTCGATCTCTCTTTGTGTCCAATGGCAATAAAAAATGTAATATTTAAAAGCCAGTAAATAGGAATTTGCCCTCAGGTATCATAATTAACAAGGCAGTGAGCTTAAAGCTACCTATTAAGAGGGAAAAAAACGTGACACCCTTTGTTGAGTAAAGGGGGCATGTGGGGAGGGTGCACACCCCAATACTCGCTTCTCTAAAATGAATGTCACTCAGATGACAAATTAAAATAATAACCTATTCTACACAGGTAGATAATCGTTCTCACGGTTGTGCTTCTCATTTGGTGTTTATGGGAAGCACTTCAGAATGACTTAATTTGATTTTAATGGCGGTGGGAACAGAAATTAGAAGGCTTGAAAAAAGGAACAAAGGTAAAAGGAGCTCAGAAGCCTACACTGCCATGAGTGGCACCAAGGCCACCGCAGGGACACACCAGCCGGGCGGGAGGCTGGAGGCTGAAGCTTGGCAGCTACAAGGTGCTGCTCTCCTGAATTGCCACTCAAAGGTGAAGCAGAACATGATCCACCCCCCCCATCCTTGTATTTAAACTATTTAAACAACTGCACATTTGGGACTCACAAGAAATTAAAGTGGGGAAAAGAGGCCAGGTGTGGTGGCTTATGCCTGTAACCCTAGCATTATGGGAGGCCAAGGCAGGTGGATCTCTTGAGCCCAAGAGGTTGTTGTGAACTATGATGCCGTGATGCTCTATCCAGGGTGGCAGAGCAAGACTCTGCCTCAAAAAAAAAAAAAAAAAAAAAAAATATATATATATATAAAATACATTGAGGAAAAGCTGAGAAGCGCTTACAGCAAGCACTCAGTGAAAGTCTGAGGGACCACTTAGCCTAGCGAGAGTGGAGAGGGCCACCACCCAGGCAACCTTACTGTGAAGGCACACAAGTGTCCTTAACCTTTCCTAGGACTTATTCCTGAGATACAGGTGGTACTGTAGCTTTGAACCACCTTCTGTGCTAGGGCTTATTTAAGTGAACATGGCAGACCAGGTCCCTGCTTTCATAGTAAGTCTGTGGTGATTAGATTTTAGAAATTAGCATAAGCAACCATCTCAGGTGCTGGTTTGATACATCATTGACATTTATAGTGCTTCTTCATTTCACTCACTTTTCTCATCCATTTGGTCGATGCGTATTTAGAGAGCACCTGTTGCAGACTCACTGGAATATAGTTTGGAAGAGCATACTTCATTCAGGGTTGTCTAACCAGGTGGGCTTCAGGCTGAGTCAACTCACAATTGTTGCCTCCTGGATCTGGATGACCCCAAAACGCCAGATCTTTAGTGTCTAGGTTCTGGAACATGGTAAACTCTCCAAAAAATGATTACCAAATGAATTTTTTAAAAGAATAAACACACTTCAGGAGTTACATATTCTAGACAACCCCTTTCTTGAGCACCATTCACTTCGGCATTTTAGCTATCTTGTGTTCAACCAGTTCACCTTTCAGCTGAACAAGTGAAAGCGAATGTTTCTGGGGCTAGAAATACTCCAATGGGTGTCTGTCCTCTTCTCTCTAATCTTTGCAGAGTACAAACAATAGTCACTTACTAAAAACACTGTGTGAAGAGTGTCATAAGTGGAGGTGGGTCACCATTCTCACAAAAGATCCCCAGCATTTTCATTCCTGCATCAGTCTCCTCTGCGCTTGGGCCAGCTCCACATCCGATTGTGTCCCGAGTCCCTCTGCTCCGCTGTTCTCCCTGACTGCTCTCCCTAATCTCCCCTGTTCCCCTCCACTAACCTAATTCTTACTTATTCTTAAGGGCCAACCATAGAAAGTACCCTTTGCTTTCTAGGAGTCTTCCCTGAGTTACATCCCCCTCCAAGACCTATTGTATGTGCCACTCATCGTTTGACGCGAGTGTGCGGCTTTCACCTCCTGCAGACCACAGTTCCCATCAGGTGCCCTCTCCTACAGGTACAGCTTGGCCTGGGTCCCAGTGCCTGCCCCTTGCTTCTTTAGGGTTAGGGATGGTAATGTCACCCGGATGTTGCCGGTCCCGTGTATCTCACCATCCCTTGTGGTTCCCAGAACCCTTGCCAACACATCTGTAAATAGTCCTTTCCTTAAATTCTCCTCATTACTGTGCTTGAGTGCCTGGACACCACCCAGTGCAGGCGGCCACTGTGGAGCCCTTGGGCTGTGCCTCGATGCAGCCTCACTGGGGTGCTTAGGAAGCATTTGGTGAAGAAAGGAATAAAATCAAGGAAGGACTATCAAACCCAAATTAACATTTTATAATCACAGAAGAAAAAAACAATCTCTACACTCTGCGGTTCCTCAAGGTTCGTCTTCACCTTGTACTTTGATATGAATGAGTATAGTGCTTACACATTGTTTGTTCTCACGGTGTTTCATCTTAAATCTGTATTTATAACGTTAATCTATATTAAATAGTTCATATGATAAACCTCACTTACTCTTCCAGGAAAAAAATTAGTTGGTCTCAGATAAATTGGGTTAGTTGAACTGGAATTTCTATTCTTTTCTCCTTTTTCTCTTTTTCATTTACTGTTTAAGGAGTTTCTGTACTGATGGCCCAGTCCTTCCAGACTCTGACCCTCCCCACATTCAATCCTTTTTCTGAACTTTTTTTTCTCCCTCTGTTGCCCAGGTTAGAGTGCAGTGGTGTCATTTCAGTTCCCTGCAACCTCCAACTCCAGGCTTAAGTGATCCTCCTACCTCTGCCTCCCGAGTGGCTGAAACTACGGACGTGCACCTTCTGTAGACCACAGTTCCCATCAGGTGTCCTCTCCTACAGTTACATCTGGCAATCTAGACCTCTTTTTGCATACCTCAATCTGAGTGATAAAAATTAAATAGACCTTGGCTCAGCACCTGTAGCTTAAGTGGCTAAGGCACCAGTCATGTACACCTGAGCTGACGGGTTCAAATCCAGCCTGGGCCCGCCAAACAATGACGGCTGCAACCAAAAAATAGCCAGGCATTGTGGTGGGTGCCTGTGGTCCCAGCTACTTGGGAGGCTGAGGCAGGAGCTCGCTTGAGCCCAGGAGTTGGAGGTTGCTGTGAGCTGTGATGCCACAGCACTCTACCCAAGGGACAGCTTGAGGCTCTGTCTCAAAAAAAAAAAAAAAAAAAAATTAAATAGACCTGATGAATACACAAGCTGGCAATATCTTCAGAAAGTCCCAGCTTTTTCACTTGATTTTCTACTCCTTGTTCTACTGCATGTCCATTGTGGCACCTGACATATGCAAATCACACATGGGTGAGGAAACAAGTGCATTAGCTCAGTGAAGCTGAGGAGGAAAGACAGATGTGCACAGAGAACCTCAAGGGCAGCCTAGGTGACTCCCTGAGCAGGAATCTTTCTAAAAGGCACAGCCTCAGCTGGCTTCCTTATGACAGCTAATATTTCATGAAGCACTACTGTTGGGTACTTTGCTAGGTCCATGAAGAGCAATAGCAGGTTGATTGTGGTGAGAATGCCAGGTTATACTGTTCTAAATCTTAGCAATGTTGTAGTCCGATTCAGAGTTACAACCACTAACCTTGAGGATAAAAAAAGGCAAAATCATTTCAACCAAATGATCCATCATTTCAGTCACTGTAGAACTATATCAGTGGGAGATACTCTGGCATCTGTGGGTTCTAAAGCCAAAAATTCAGAGAGAAAGAGAAGAAAACTATCAGAACTAACTCCAAACTTTTATTTTAAAGAAAAGAAATGGTTTATGATTAATTAGTGGCAAAGAACTACCTTCTTTTTTTCTCTTTTCTCATAATGTATTCAACATTATTTCTACTTTTTCCCGGGATAAAATTGTGGACTAAAGCCAGGTGAGTTTTCAGAAGGGAAATGCCATGAAATGTAGAGGAGTTTAACCTTCTCTGCAGTAGTTCCCCCTTTATGTGGTTTCAATTGCTCAAGGTCTAACAAGGCTCAAAAATCTTAAATGCAAAATTCAAGAGGAAAAAGAGAGATCCCCTTTATATAACTTTTATTATGGTATATTGTTGTAATTGTTCTATTTTATTATTAGTTGTTTTTAATTCCTTAATGTTCCTAATTTATAAATTAAACTTTACTGTAGGTATGTATGTAAGGAGAAAACATGTGTTATCCAAGGTTTCAGGTATCCACTGGGGGTCTTAGAAGGTTTCTCCCATAGATAAAACAGACTACTACAGTTTCTGATCTTTCTTGCATTTCAAGTGTATTTGGAGTTCACTTAGCTTGCCAACTCTCTAGAGATAATAAGTAAATAATCAGTGGTACAAATAAGACTTACTCCTAGAAATAAGGATGTGGTGAACGCCGGCATGAGTGGTGTGGTTTCTTCACGGGGAGAGATGCTCAGATATATGTATTTTTTACCTCTAAGATGTTCTCCTTTATACCTATACAAATGACAACTACCTATAACTTCTATGGTCATTCTTAAGGATTGAAAAAAATCTGAAACCATTTCTTCATGACAAGGGAAAATCAGCAACATAGTTTTTTTTTTGTTTTTTTTGTTTTTTTTTTGAGACGGACCCTCAAGCTGTCCCCCTGGGTAGAGTGCCATGGCATCACGCTCACAGCAACCTCCAACTCCTGGGCTCAAGCGAGTCTCCTGCCTCAGCCTCCCAAGTAGCTGGGACCACAGGCGCCCCCCACAACACCTGGCCATTTTTTGGTTGCAGCCATTATTGTTGTTTGGCAGGCCCGGGCTGGGGATTCGAACCTGCCACCTTAGGTGTATGTGGCTGGCGCCTTAGCCGCTTGAGCCACAGGCGCCGAGCCAACCAGCAACATAGTTAAAGAAACATTTTACAATCCAAGCAACCACAAACAGCTCAAGTTAACATCAGAAACAGGGAAGTATCAGGACAATTTTGCAGCCTTGAAGGAAGTCTCTGAGTTGAATAATTGAATTAGAGACAGGCAGCACAGCTTTATGAAAGCGATATCGTGTGTACCTTACTAGTTGGAATGCTTTAGAGGGCATTAGTGCCACAGAGAGAAAATGGAACACAATGGATGTCATATAATTGTTAAAAAGCCATTGGACGCTGTTAACAATAAAGATTATTGGCTAAGACCACATCTATTGTGTAAGGTAAAATAGCTTGTTGGATTAAAAAATTGTTCAAAACCTGCAGAAAGTGAGTGAATGTTAATGGTAATTTTTTTAAAAAAACTGAAGAGAGTTTATCAGTAAGAGTGAAATATTAGCTTTGAAAGCAAATGACTAAAATTGGAATACGTACAATCTAACCTCATTACAAGGCTACTGTGGTATCTTCTCTGACACTAGGTACTCAACTTCCAAGTATTTTTCAACTCTATTATGTTTACTGTTTTATAATAACCTCTCTCTCTGGAGAAAAGATGGAAAGAAAGGGACATGTTTAATAGAATACAATTCTGTGTGTTGACTGTAATTATTGCAGTACAAATCCTTGACTTTTTCAACTTGGCTATTTAAAAATTAAAAACACATTTTTTCATCTGTCTATAGAAACAACATAATCAAAAATCAATGTTATCTTCTCAACATTATTATTTCTCTGTATATTATACCAACTTGAGTTATAACAAATTATTAACATGCCATCTATCTACAGACAGGTAGGCAAATTTGACCTTGTAAATCATCTAACTCATTGTGGTCTCTCCAAAAGGCTCTGCATAGTAGTATTAATTCCTCTTATAAAACTTTTTATTATATCTAATTCAGCCACTAAAATATGAGTAGAACCTTATTTCTTTCTTTTTTTTTTAAATAAATTACCCCAGCATCATTTGTTCACAAATATGGAATGCTTCATGCATCTGTGTGTCATCCTTGGGCAGGCGCCATGCTAATTTTCTCTGTATCATTCCAATTTTACTGTATGTGCTGCTGAAGTGAGCACTATTTCTTTCATCTTGAGTGCAGAGTTTTTTTTGTTTTTTTTTTTTTGAGACAGAGCCTCAAGCTGTCCCCCTGGGTAGAGTGCCGTGGCATTACAGCTCACAGCAACCTCCAACTCCTGGGCTCAAGCGAGTCTCCTGCCTCTGCCTCCCAAGTAGCTGGGACCACAGGCGCCCGCCACAACGCCCGGCTCTTTTTTTTTTTGGTTGCAGCCGTCACTGTTGTTTGGCGGGTCCAGGCTGGGGATTCAAACCCGCCACCTTAGGTGTATGTGGTTGGCGCCTTAGCTGGTTGAGCCACAGGCGCTGAGCCGAGTGCAGAGTTTTTAGGATACATCAGTCTGGTATGGTGGAGAGCTTGCTTTGTTTTGATGGCTTTATGACAGAAGTCATATTTTCTGCAATCTGTCTTAAGCAACTTTTAGAGAAAGAATTAAACAAAACAATCAGGGTAGATTCTATATCAAGTATAAATGTGAAAGTACTCTGTTTAAACTAATAACAATCTGGTTGTAAATCCATGTCATGGTTTAAATTAGATTTTAAAAAGTTAAAAACCTTATGAGACTCTACAAAGCCTTTAAAAATATGGAGAATTGATACGCATATTGATATGTCTATGTGCACACACCATTGCCTGTTAATAATGACAGCCACTGTGATGCTAAAGAATTGCACAAAATTCCTTTGGACACAATGGGTCTGACTCAGCAACTTGGATCTTTTAAGACCATCTTGAGCAAAGCACTATATTGTGCATAGACACTTATCACTTTACATTTTTCTAGTAAATATATTCCACTATGTGTTTTGCTCATTGGCCACTTACATTAAAGAATGGATTTCAGCAGCAAATTGTTAAAACATGGAGGGTATTTTACATTTAAAAAGTTCAGTGTATCCAAATTGCAGTGGTGGTTACAGTAATCTATATGTATGTTAAAATTTCACAGAATTGTACACCCAAAAAAGTCAATTTTGCTGTATGATAATTTAAACCAGCCAGGCGTGGTGGCTCAGGCTTGTAATCTTAGCACTTTGGGAAAAGCAGAGGTGGGAGGATCCCTTGAGGCTAGGAGTTCAAGATAATTCAAACAATAAATTAATGTTTTTTGTTTTTGGTTTTGTTTTTTTTTCAGTCCCGTTCCCACTATATGCCTGGGCTACTCTTCACCTCCTACTTACCCTTCAGGGATCCTTCCATTTTCCCACAGCTGGCCAGAATTCATTTTTAAAAAGAGTTCAGGATGTAATAAATGGTTTAGTTTTTTAATGTTTGTCTTTGGTTTAAAGGATAAAATATAACCTATGGCATGTAGGAAAAGTTTGTAAATAAATTACAAATATGCTGAGACAGTAAGGAACAAGAAAAAATATTTTAAAGTACATACAAAAAAATATTCAAGAACTATGCATTCTGGGACTCTGAACTTTCTCAAGGGAGAATTCCAAGGCTAGTAAATCTTCACAACATCAAACACTTACTGCCTCAAAACATGAGAAGGCCTTCCCAGGACTTACTGGTTAGGAATAAATATTTCCCTCAGCTATTAATAAAAAATAATTTAAAATCATATTTGCATCATAGAATAAGAGCTGGAAGGGAACATAAGAAATTGTTTGATTACCTCCAGGCAGGTACAAATGAGGGAGCAGGGAAGGGGAAGAAGGAGGGGATGGTGGTCAGGGTGTGTGGCACACCTCTTGGGGGTAGGTGCTTAGCCAGAGCTTACACTCCCTTCTTAACAATCTGCAAACAGATTCCACAGTAAATTTGCTAACAAAGATATTCCTGTGTTTCACCTGGAATGGTTAAGTTGGGGTTGTGAATCTATGTGTCCAGCTTAAATAGCTCCTATGTTAAGTTTTCTCATCATCTTTGACCTCTCTAGCCATGGAGAACTACTATCAAAATTCCTCTTATAAAACATATGCATGCTTTCCAAGACATTATCCCAGGCTAGAATGCCATGACATCAGCCTACCTCATAGCAACCACAGACTCCTGGGTTCAAATGATCCTTTTACCTCAGTCTTCTAAGTAGCTAGGACTACAGGCGCTCCACTCTCCAAAATGCCCAGCTAATTTTTCTATTTTTAGTAGAGACGGGCTCTTGCTTTTGTTCAGGCTGGTCTCAAACTCTTGAGCCCAAGGGATTCTCCCTCCACAGCCTCCCAGAGTGCTGGGATCACAGTAGTGTACTACCATGCATGGCCTAAGTCATATAGTCTTATCAATATTCAGTCCTGGCTGAGCAGGCACGGTACTCAGCCCTTTGGGAGCCAAAGGGGAAGATCATGTGAGGCCAGGAGTTTGAGACCAGCCTGGGCAAGATCAGCGACATCTGATCTCTACTAAAAATTAAAAAAAAAAAAATTAGGCAGGCCTGGCTTAGGCAGGAGGATGCCTTGAGCCTGGAAGTTAGAAGCTGCAGTGAGCTATGATGATGTCACTGTACTCCAGTAGGGGTGACAGAGCAAGATCCTGTCACAAACCATAGTCCAGAGAGTAGTAGACTGTGTCCAGGTCCTGGAGTATGTTTCTTTCTTTTTCTTTTTTTTCTTTTTAAGACATTATGTATACAAACAACATACAAATGGGCCTCATGTAAAATGCAAAACTCCAGTAAAAGGCACATGGTTCTTGAGGGAGCAGGGAGAGGGGAAGGAGGGGGATAGGGGTCAGGGTGTGTGGCACACCTCTTGGGGGTAGACACAATTATAAGAAGGACTTTAGAATGGAAGAAAAAGTATCCAATGTACTCAGCCCTACTATGAAACTAATATAGGAAACCTATAACCCAATTATAGCTCAAGAATATGGGGAAAAGGGAAAGGGAGGGGAGGGAAAGGGGGCAGGATTGGTGGAGGGAGGGTAATTGATGGGACCACACCTACTGTGCCTCTTACAAGGGTACATGTGAAACTTACTAAATGTAGAATATAAATGTCTTAACACAATAACTAAGAAAATGCCATGAAGGCTATGTTAACCAGTTTGATGAAAATATTTCAAATTGCATATAAAACCAGCACATTATATCCCATGACTGCATTAATGTACACGGCTAGGATTTAATAAAATAAGTAAATAATAAAAATTTTAAAAAGGACTTTATCTAGCAAATGCAATCAGTATAACCTAATTCTTCCAGGGGTCCTCAAACTTTTTAAACAGGGGGCCAGTTCACTGTCCCTCAGACCCTTGGAGGGCCAGACTGTGGGCCCCAGGATGAGTCGGCTGCTAAGCAGGACAGGCAGTGGTGGCAAAAAACCCCAGCAGGCTGCATGTGGCCTGCGGGCTGTAGTTTGAGGACGCCTGCTTTATACCCTCAACGAATCTCAAACAATAAAAAGAAAATGATAAAAGTGCATGTAAGAATACAAAAAGAAGTAGTTTTATAAGTTGAGAACATATATGTGATTGGAAGAAAAGCTACCTCCTCTAGCTGGTGTCCCTGGCAGCTGCCATTCTCTTCTTATCAACATTTGGGTGGATGTGCAGATCCCTTCCTCTGAGGAGATCAGTAGTCACAGAAATTTATAGACAGCCACAGAATTAAATAAGCAGCCACCTCTAACATTTGCATAATGAATAAGAACAGAAATAGCTAGGGATGTGGATATAAAGTTTATAAAGACACTTGACATTAAATTTCAAACTCTGAGTAATACCCAGAGACTGGATTTCTCTTTAATTACTAAAACAACCCTGCTTCAAAGAAGTGTCCAGATTACCATGACCAACTTTAGATATGGCCAGGACAAGACCTAGCAGATGACAAGGAAGAAACCCCCAACAGAACCAGAACATAGAACCTCATCACAGTCAGGTGACCGGGAAGAAAACCCCAACAGAACCAGAACAAATAGTTTATAGCCTTACTGACAAAAGGGTTTGACCACTCATTGCTGGGGAAAAGGTCCACACTTCTATTGTACCGTCATATTATTTTTTACTAACTGGACTTGTATTAATTTCACAGTATGTTTCATTTCTTTTCCAACTGAATGTTTTACATCTGTAGAAAACTCCTACTTTATGTACTCCTAACATGGTGTTTGCTAAGAAACAAAAACAAACAAACAAAACCCCCCACTCTATGTTTCCTTTTATGTGCCCAAACTTGGTGGGCATAAGAGGATGGGCTTCTTCTAAATCCTATTGCTCAGAATATGTAAAAACGAAATGAAATATTAATAAGGAGCATCCCCAGACAGGCCTCTTACTGTTTGAATGTGCCACTTATAAATTACCCAAGAATGAGACCTATTCTGTGAAGGAGAGAGGATCTGCTCTCGAAACTGTTCAGTGAAAGTTTTGTTTTATATCCAGGGTGGGGTGTCCCATAAAATTGCCATTATCAACTGTGCAAGACAGAACTTGAGGGAGCTTGAAAACCAGCCCCCATTTTAAAAACCTGGAAAAGGCAAATAATTTAGTGACTTAGGCCTCGGCCTGGGAGGCTGAGGCAGGAGGATCACTTAGCCCAGGAGTTGTAAACTGCAGTGTGTTATGCTGATCAGGTGTCTGCACTAAGTTTGGCATCAATATGGTGATCCCCTGGGAATGTCGGGGAACCCCAAGGTTGCTTAAGGTGAGGTTAACCTGCCCAGGTTGGAAACAGAGCAGATCATAACCAGTGCTGGTCAGTAGAGGGCTCACACCTGTGAGTAGCTGCTGCACTCCAACCTAGGCAACACTGCCTCTATTTTTATTAAAAAAAAAAATCCCAGAAAAATTAACATTGAACGTTATGGGTCACTTCCAATCTTTCCTGCTTCCCTGACAAGAGGGACAAGAGGTAATGTGGGTCTGAGGAGGAGACTAAAGATTAATAGTTTAAATAAAGAAAAAATTTTGTCTTACGGGCCCGGGTGCAGTGGCTGAGGCCTGTAATCCCAGAACTCTGAGAGGCCAAGGCAGGTGAGCTCACAGGTTCAAGACCAACCTGAGCCAGAGCTAGACCTCATCTCTAAAAATAGCTGGGTGATATAGTGGGCGCCTAGTAGTTCCAGTTACTTGGGAGGCTGAGGCAAGAGAATTCCTTGAGCCCAAGTGTTTGAGGTTGCTATGAGTTGTGACACCACAGAACTCTACCGAGGGCAAAGTGAGACTCTCTCCAAAAAAAAAAAGTTTTGTCTTATGTAACTGCCTATCCTAGTCCACATGGGTGGCTATAACAATATACCATGAACTGGGTATCTTAAAAACAAAAGCAATTTATTTCTTACCAATCTGGATGCTGGGAAAGCAAGATCAGGGCAGATTCCACATCTGGTGAGAGCCTGCTTTCTGGCTTGTAGAGGGCACTTCCTCTCTCTTCCTCTCACAAGAGAGATGGAAAGAGCCAGGGTCTCTCCAGAACCTCTTTCATGTAGTATTAGGGCACTAATCCCATTCATGAAGACTCCCCACTCACGACCTAATTAAGAGGTGTAAATGATGATCTAATTAAGAGGTGGGGGACTCTGGGTCCCCACCTCTTAATACCATCACATTAGGGGTTAGGATTTTAATGTATGGATTTTAGGGGGATACAAACATACATGGCCCAAATGCTAGCACAAACTTATTGTTGCTCAATTTGTTGTTTAAAGGCTGTACTTTATCCCACTGACATCCATTTGTCCCCTTGTTTCTGTAATTTGTCCACACTGGGCTTCACGCCTTGTGCCTGTGCACCCAGCATAGCCCCACTGGTTACCATGACTGTAACTCCCACCCTCGTCTTTCCTGGAAATGGTATCTTCACTCCTGGACTTAACCGAGGCAAAAGTATTACCTGTTAAACAAGTTCAACCCTGCAGCATAAACATTTGAGTTAAGAAAAAATTACCAGTGGACAAGTAATACATAGGGTTAAAGGATAGCAGCCCCTGAGATACAAACAGATGAGGCAAGATGACATGTGTGGTTCAAGCAAGTTTCTCCATGGGGAAAGACTTTTCATTTAGTACAACTACACATAGTACTATAAAAAAAGGAAGGAAAGGAAAAAGGAAACAAAATATTCCAATGATTGCACACCCCAAAAGGGGGGACAGGAAACTGGTATTCACAGAAAAATTACGAAAACTACTACAAATTTCACTCAATGGAGGAATTAACATCATGAAAATGTGACTAAAAAATGTAATATTTTTTGAACAGTATTTTTCCTATATTAAGATATGCCATATGCACAACTTTGAGTTTGTAGAAACCAAAAACTTAATATGTTAAGATTGGGGGAGAGTGAGGGGAGGGAAGGGGGGAGGACGGGTGGAGGGAGGATGATGGGTGGGACCACACCTATGGACCATCTTACAAGGGTACATGTGAATCTTTCTAAATGTAGAATGTAAATGTCTTAACACAATAACTAAGGAAATGCCATGAAGGCTATGTTAACCAGTTTGGTGAAAATATTTCAAATTGTATATAAAACCAGCACACTGTACTCCATGATTGCATTAATGTACACAGCTATGATTTAATTTTTAAAAAAAGATGTTAAGATTAAAGATTCCTTTCATTTTCCAATTTTTGGGGAAAGAACCTTTAGAATTGAAAAAAGGTTAAAAACTAAAAACTCTTTAATATATATTTTTTCCCACTGAACTAATATCCCGTTTCGGAAACTGAAGCATGGTAACTCAAGTTCCTGTTGATTTCACCAAGATGTGCTTACATAATAATTGACCTGAGAATGAGGCATACCATAATATTATGCTTTATGCCCTGTCCATCTGCTCCCAAATATGAAGATATTTGAAACTGTTTGAGCAGCTAAGTTTTTTTGTTTGTTTGTTTGTTTTACTTTCCATCTAGTTAATTATATTTTTGGTAGTCTCCAAACATTTAAAAGGGGTCATTGTCATTATACATGTTATCCATTTCTCTACACCAGGACTTTTCATCCTTGGCATTACTGACATTTGGGGCCAAATAATTCTTCCTTGTGGGGGCTGTTCTCTACAATGCAGGATGTTTAGTGACTTTCCTGGTCTTTACTCAGTAGATGACAGTCATGACAACCAAAAATGTCTCCAGACATTGCCAAAAGTCTCCTTGGGGGGGGTAAAACGACCCTGGGTTGAGAAACATCATTCTATAGTAAGTTATTATGAACTTGTTATCCAAATATTTTGATTATCCTTTTAACTGTTACCTAGTACCCTAGCTGCATTAATCATTCCATGATTAAATTGATCACAGTGATTAAAGAAATTACAGATTTACTAAGGTACTCAGGGACTTATGATTGGGGGAAAAATTCCTATAATTACAAAACATAAAAGATTACATAAAAAGAGCAAAGATTTTGGTTTTACACTGGGATCAAATTACATTCATTTGTTGAAGTAGTCTGAATGACTCAAAATCATATAGCAGCTATTACTCACTTAGCTACAACACAGCAAATATTAACACACATATTTAAAACAAAGGATGTTTCTTCATGTAACAATATTGATAATATTTAAGAAGAGATGTTAATGACTTATCAGAGACTCTGTTAGGCATGATATTTTCCCCTTAAATGTCATTAATCATTTTTCTTATTTTTTTAAATTTAAATATGTGTTCACTGTTACCCACAATCAAAATCTTATTCCAAAACCTACATTGAATATCTTTCATTTCATTTAAATAAATTCTACAAATAATGAAAGTTATAACTTAAATAATAAATATCATTTATCATCATTCTTCTAGACTGTGTTGATTTTTATTTGATTATTGTGAATGATAGATGGTCTTTTGTCTCATTGAAATGTCCCAGTCCTCATAAGATAATTAACTATGACCCATAAACAAAATTGAGTTTGCAGAAGAATTTTTTTCAAATATAGAGCCTTGATTCATACTATTATCCTCTAATTTCCTTTTTAAATTTTCAAAGATGATATGTAAGTTTTAAAACTTATTTAATTTAAAGTGACTCTTTTTTAAAAAAGAAAACATTCTGGTGGGATGCCGGGATTGCATTCATCCCAGCATGCCCCGCCACTGTTCTTTGGATGGCAATCACAGGACCCAGACATCAAGCTGTGGAAGAGATTCTTCCAAGCAACAGCATCTGGCTCTTTGGCAAACTGAACAGGCAGTTGCCCTGGTGGCTTTGGAGTTGCCTCTGGGTCTGTCACTGGGTAAGGCTGCTGATGGAGCGTCTGGACTCTCATCTCCGTTTCATTTTACCATCTTTCTCATATACCTTTCGGGCTTTGAGAGACCCACTCTCTTCCTTACGGCAAATACTGCTCTCCTTAAACCTGATGGATTTTTACGTAAACCTTGTTGTATTTCAATAAGTATTCCTTTTCATTACCCACATCTCTTACGGAAGTATAAAAATAGGCAAGCATTCTGGCATCAGCAACACTAGCATTCGATTTCGTACCCCACCTGCAGAGAGAATCAGAAATTAAATGTTCTATTCTCAGCCCTGAATATTTAAGCCTGTATTTTCACCTTCTTTACTTGTAGTAGGTCTCTTTGCCAGTCAAATTTAATAAATTCATATTTATAATATGAATAGCTACCTAATCTCATGGAAACTTTTTTTTGTCATTCTTAAGATCGAACAATCTAAGCCTATAAGGTGGTATGAGGACTACAGGGGCTTAGTTTGAAGAATTTATGGCACTTTAAAATCATAAGTGCCGTCCCTGTAACAAACACCTTGAATACCAGAATCAGCAGCTCCAGAACAAAGGGGCTCTCATATCTTCTTAGCTGTGAAAGAATTAAAAAGAACATATTGGAAAGTAAAGAATGAGCTTTTAGAGATTTTTAGGATTAAAAAAAAACCTAACCTTCTGTAGTCCCAGCTTCTTGGAAGGCTGAGGCAGCAGAATCACTTGAGCCCAAGAGACTGAGGTTGCTATGAGCTATGATGATGCCATGGCACTCTACCTGGGGTGACAGAGTTTCTAAATAAATAAATAAAAGAGGGAAGAGAGCATCTTTACTAGAAAGAATGTGTTTGAATATAAGTTGTTGCTTGGGCGATCCTAAATTTGAAGGAAAACAATCCATCAACTTCCAGGATAACCAACCAGTTGAAGTTCAAATGGCCAAAAACAAAATAAATCATAACTATTTTTAACCCAGAAAGAGTTTTTCCTTTTAGAGATGGAGGTCTCACTTGGCATCAAACTCCTGGGCTCTAAACATCCTCCTGCCTCAGCTTCCTGAGTAGCTGGGACTATAGACATCTGCCACCATGCCCAGCTCAAGAAAGGAGCATTTTAAAAGCAAATTGTAGGTTGGAAGGCTGAGATAGGTGGATTTCTTGAGGTCAGGAGTTCAAGACCAGCCTGAGCAAGAGGGAGACCCTGTCTCTAAAAACAAGCTGGGCATTATGACAGGAGCCCGTAGTCCCAGCTACATTGGAGGCTGCGGCAAGAGCATCACTTGAGTCCAGGAGTTGGAGGTTGCTGTGACTTATGATGTATGATGATGCCACAGCACTCTACTGAGGGTGACAAAATGAGACTCAAAAAACAATTATTTTTTGAACACATAATAATGCATCGTATACTCACTTGCCTTCCGATTTTATTTTTTAGAAGCAAATCAGATTTGCAGTTACTGTCTGTTGCAAATCAGACTCTTCTAAGAGTCATATGCTTTTGTCAGTTCATGCAAGTATACTGCTTTCCCTAGGAGTACCACTACCAATGATCAACATGTATTCACAACCCGGAGTGTCTGACAGATGTCTTCAGGCTTACTTTGTATAAGGAAGAGAGTAGATATATAAACTTCAAAATCAAATGTATGTTACAACTATTTGATTCTTTGAAATGAAAAAAATAAAAAACTTAGCTTCCATTTACGAGCATGAGTCACTAGACATAATCAACACCTGACAATGGCCTAATACATCATAGGTCCCCAGTATGATGTCAAATGAATGAATAAACGTGAGATTGTGTTTCATCAAGTTTTTAAAAAGTACTTGTGCTCTGGAGACTTACTGGATTGATGATCACACATCTTTAGATAAATAGAGTTTCAATAAAAATTTTCGCACATAAAAATAAATGTATCCATTCTACCAGGTGTGCACATCTTGGTTAACAGACCAAACTGATCCGAATATGTAATCGAATTTAAGAAGATATGGTCTAATATAAAATGTTTTTTGCTTTTATTGGAGTATCTTCATTAGGAACCTGAAGCTGACTGAGGTTGTATTTACCCAATACGAACTACCAGGACATTCAAAAATATTTCTTGATAATAGTATTGCTTGATTTTCCTTCAATTCTTTACCACAGAGAAAGGTTTACTTGAGGCAACCTATTTCTTGGTGAATATCCAGTGTTTTACAGAATTTCCTTTAATTAGAGAAAGCCTTTATCCAGGCCTTCGCTATTCCTTTTTTTTTTTTTTTTTTTTGGTTGAAACAGTAGGAGAAAGTCAGGATAAAATAAACTCAAGCCCATGATTCTGTTGATACTCAAGATTTATAAACCATGTCTGCTTCTCCAGTGTGCTTCTGTGACATATTTTGTCTATCAAAACAAGAGAGCATAACCAAAAAAAAAAAAAAAAAAAAAAATCACAAACCAACTCTGTTTTCAAAAGTAACCCAGAACAAACCATCTATATTTGGTGTGGTTTGTGTGTCCCTTAAAGCAAAGATTTTCATTGTCATATTCAGGGACAATTGGAAGCAATTCTATCTTTCACTTTTGTCTTGTTCATTAGTTGAATAAGCTTCCAGAAAACTGCCATTTAGGCTAAGAGTTACTGTCTGTTGCTGAACTAGCTTAAATGGTATTCAATAAATGATTAGGAATGTCATTACTGAGTGGCTATCCAAAGTCAGACGTGTGCTAATGAAGATGCCTGCAAGCATCTGTAAGTTCAATGCCAAGAAACACATTCGCAAACACAGAATACAAGGGAGTCTGTGGTTGCTCTTAACGTTGTTGGGCAAGACAACTTGGGTTCCCTCTATGCCCGAAAGAGAGCAACTTCTCCCTGGTCCAGGAGATCTGGTCCCCTCCTTAGCAGACAACTGACATGTATGGCCGCACCAAAGGCAGAATGCAGGGCTTGGTTGGTAGACAGCAAATGTAGATCTTCAGCACTTGCATCTGAAAACGGCATTTGAAAGCAAAAGGAACAGCTCTAGATACATCATGCAGGAGGCTAGTCATAGACTAAGGAGAGAAAGGAGAGGGGAAGCTTCCCCAGAGCAGGTTCTGGGCGCTCCAGAGAACTCCCTGTCCCAAGGGAGTCAGATAAGACGCCTGGGGCGGGGGCGGGAGGGAGGAGGCTCCAGGCCTGTCTCTGGAGTCTTTGAGGAGCTCTAACCTAACCCGGGACAGAATCACAAAAGTGGCCAGTCTACAGGAGGGAGGAAAGTGGTGTAGGGTTGACTCAGAGACAACAGAGCTGGCCTTGGGACGCTAAGGGCTGCAGAAGGAACTGCGCATTCGTGGAAGCTTTCCTGAGGGAGGGAAATGTGTCCAGCTAGGCCTTGGAGGACAGGTCCCTGCTTCCTCTTCCTTCGTGAGGTCTGCGGATGTTAGCAAGTGTCCGGGCAACCTCAGAAATCTGACTAAAATCTGACTAGTTGCTCCTCTATCCCTTCTGGCAAACACCTTCTGCGGTGCTCAGACACCAACAATATTTGTCTCCGTGGCGCTTCGAGTGGCTAGTGGTCAAAGTGAGAAGCCTCGGGCCCTCCTCGAAGGCGCGCGCTCCCCGGCTGCATTTGGTGAAGGGAAGTGACGATGGCCTGGCCTGGGCTCCCGCGAGCCTGCAGTTGCGCCCGGGCTCACCCCGGGGCGGAGGGAAGAGGGTACTGTTGGGAGCGCCCTCTTCCCCAGCCGTCCCAGCCTGGGCTGGGAGACCGTACCGGGGAGGGACGGGTAGAGCCGGTTCCAAGGGCCGTGGGACGCCTAGCAAGAGGAGCCTGGCCCTCCGCGAGCACCGAGGAATCTTGTAAAGACCCCAAAAGAGAATCTGCCCTTCCCCAATCTGCCCCAGTACCCGCCCCTGGGGCCTGGGAACTACAAAGGGAGATAGCCTTCGAGTCCATCCCAGAGCGCCGTTGGCCACGCGAACAGGCCAGGCACCAAGGGCCTCCACTCAGTTCCGCGCCAGGGGCGGAAGCCCCGGGTCCCCCAGCTCGCGGCCCTGGGTCCGAGGTGCAGACGCGAGGTCTCAGCTGGCCTGCGTCTCTCCTACCACGGGAGAAGACCAGAGGCCGCTGCGGCTTCCTCCCAGCCTGGAGTTGGGACATGCTAGGGTCTGGGAAAGGTCGTGATGTCCTCCCCAGACACACACGCGCTCGCGAGCACACTCGCAGACACAGGGCGACACGCGCGCGCGCACACGCACCAAGCACACTTCGCTCCCCTGGCCCTAGAGCTGGAGAGGGGGCGCTTTGGAAAACGTGGCTGACTCGCCAAATGACCAGGGGCGCTCACGACTGACCCCACTAAACATACCCTTAAATTTACAAGATTTTTCCCTGTAACTTTTCCGTAAATGTATCGGAACAGAACGCAGTTTCCGAGGCAGCCGAGTCTGGTTTGTTAAACTTGTCGAAATTGTAGCAGGTGGCTCTGAGCTTCTAAATCCTCCACCGCGCGGCGGCCGCTGCCTCCCTTACCCGGCTCGGCGCGCGCAAGTGGGAACGCGCCAGGTCTACACGGAGTCCAGAGCCCAGCGCCTCGGGAGGGGCGGCGCAGCCTGGGACCCAGCGACCCGCCGGCAGGGACGCCCGGCCCGCGCCGCGCTTGCCGGAAAATAGCCTTCCTGACCACAGCTCTGGCGCTTGCCCATTAAGAAACTCAAATTAAAGAGTGGATGAATTAGGGAAGGAGGGAGCCAGGGAGTGTGCACCGAGCATCTCAGGTAGGAGCGCTTTCCACTGACAGTGATGCAACTGCATTAGAGTTAATGGCAGCAGCCGGCTTCTCATTATTAATTGTCTTTGTGTTTGGATAAAGTATGTAATCTTCTTCTCAACCACACCATTAAAATAGGTTGCCTTTTCAATTAAGAACTGTCGTGAGCACAGCAGTCAATTTTCCTAATGAAGATGCATTATATTTTCACTTTTTTTAATAATGGAAAATCCCAGGTTTTCATTAGACGCGATTACGGAGAAATACAAGAGTGTTTCTCTAAAATTCATGCGGTCATGTAGTGCATTAAACGCCAGGCTTTTAAATAAATTGAAATTTCTGCAGATAAAAGAAAAGCCTAGGTATCAAATGTGTTCAAACTCACTTCAGATTTTAAAAAGCAAATATGACGAGTTTATCTTTTCAAATATACCTTACAAATACAACAATAAAAGCTGAATCTGAAAATTTGCCTCTAAACTTTTTTGGGGGTCTTTTCTAGTTTACAGATGACTTGCAGATCTCAAACTAAGCGGCAAGTATAGAAAAGGCACCGTGCACACTTAGCTAATGTGTGGGCCTTTGAACAAATACCTCAGCTTGACCATTCAGGAGCAGAAGTCTGGACTATGCACTTAAAATTACTTTTTATTTGTTTGTTCGTTCCTTTCTTGCTTCCCCCCCCCTTTTCTAAAAGACAAACTGAAAGCCAGTGACTGTGGTAGAACTGTTTACAATTCTATGCCTTTGTGATAAGCAACTTTTCAATTGTTGCAAAACATTAAAAATTGCAAAATTCAAACTTTAAAATTTTAAAATTGTTCAGAAATAGTCATTCGTGGATATGAAAGTGGGAAGTTTGTGTTCATAAACAAAAATGGAAAGTATGTTATTCATTTTCTCATCTTGGGAATTTGGGAGTGAAAGAGATTTGCCAAAATCTGTGTTTTCTTTGTTAGTAAAAATTTTAGGTTTCTATCTTTTGCATAGGAGATACTATGGTTTCAGACAAACAATTTCTATCTTTTTCTTTCCTCATTCAATGTGAATTCTCTTAGAGGAGCCACATTAGAGAATTCTGTTTGAGGAAAAAATGAGTCAAATTCTTCTAAGTAGAAAAAAAGTTCCTGACAACAGTCAGACTTTTTCTTTGTAAGGCAACATCAGTAGGTTTCTTGTAGACATGATCTTTTTCAGGTTTTAGGTGTTATTTCTTTTAAAAAATGCACTCTTTTTAAAAAAAATCAACCAGCTTCTTAAAATGATCTGCAGAGTGGGAAATTAGATTTTCGATTAAAACCTTATCCCATCTCCAAGGATTACTTTATATTGATTCTTAAATATGGCAACAATTGATGGACTCTAATTAAAAATCCAAAGGAAAAGTCTGTCGTGCCCATATAAAAGAAGCTTTTCATATACGGGAAATAAAGCTTGTAAAAGGTTACAAATAAAAGATTAGAGATTTATCCAAGCTAGTTTAAAGCTTCGCTGTGGTTTTCCTTTCTTCTTTTTTTCCTTTCTTACAAAACCATTCCTGGGTCTTTTTTCCCCCAGTTTTAAATGAAGTTTGCAAACAGGCGAGATATTGGACTGTAATGGTTGTTTTATATCAGCTCTGTAAGCTCAAGGCTGCTGCCTGCAGTAGAATTGATTTCAAGGAAACTTTAGGACCAGGAGATGAAAATTATGTAAACTGACAGCCACCACCCTTCATCTATCCATCCACATTCCTGTCCACACCCTCCAAACACACACACACACACACACACACACACACACAGCCTCACATTTCTGTCCTCACGCTCACACATGCCCTTCCCATCCTTTAACCTCACTCTGCACCCGCCCTTGGTCCCCACACTCTTAGGGACAGAGGCATAGCTCCCAGCTCACACTCTGCTCATAAATGTCTCACAGCCCCACATCTCGCACTTGTCACACAATCTTAATCCGTTTCATTCCGGAACAACATGGTCCTCTTTTCCTCTTTTTCACATTTGGAGTCTGCCTCTTACTCTTTCATCCAGACAGGCCAGTTTTATCTTTGAAGTCATTTCTTTCTCCCTTACCCTCTTTTCTGAGGCAACTGCAATGCAGGGTATGAGCGACCCAAGCTCAATTCATAAGTGATCTGTTGTTGCCTGGTATTTTCCCCCCAATTCTGTCTATATTGCCAATCTTAAATCTTTGTCAAAAAATTCATTAAAGTTAATCAACAAGATTAACTTTAGTAGATATGTAAAAAGACATATCTACAAACCTAATGAAAATGACTTCTGTCTAGATAGCATGGTGGTTCTAAGGCAAAATGTGGTCCCCCACTGTCCACTGAATCACTGAAAAGATGGGAAATTAATCTTCGTATTTCTGAAGTGAGTGTACAGGGAATCTAACTGGCTGCTTTCCCCCTGAGAGTCTGTGTTCTCACAGAATATGGGTTTTGTTCTTCTTCTTCTTTTTTAATTAGCCTGGAAGAATCCGGAGATCTCTCTCCTCTTCCTTCCCCCTCCTCCACTCTCCCCACCCCATACCATAGTTAATAAACTTGGAGGAAAGTTTGAAATATTTTAAAGTGGCCTGATTTGTACAGTAGAGAAAGCCCAGTTAATGCCAGCATAGAACTAGATATCAAAATATGAATATCAGCCACGTTCTGGAAACTCCACGCAAGTTCTGACAAATAATTTGATTCCCTGTGTATCAGTTTTCTTACATTAGCTTCTAAATACTTATATCTCATATGCATAGCAAAATAATTGTACATGTGGTAATTAAAAACCACCCACTTGTTAATGAAAATTATTTAAAAACACAAAGCATGCTACCATGAGTCAGATTTATAGAAAAAAAATTAAAGACACAGGGCAAAGAAAAGAAGTTAAACACGGACAGAGGAAATATAATGAACAGATAGGAAGTTCAAGAACTTACTGAAAATCAAGAGTTAGACTTTTCACCCAAGAAGTCTCTTTTCTTCCACCAGCATCTAAAAGGTTTTCAGTAAAACAAGCCAGCCCCCCTCCCCAAAGCCAGTGGCTTTTGTCCTGTCCTAGAATAGGGTTTGTGGGGACTGTACCTGAGCCGGGCTGTCTGCAATTTCCAAATTGACAAGAAGAGACTGGAAGATAAAGAGCATGTTCTTACAGGTGAAGAGCAATTTTGCAACTTTTCCAGGCGACACCCAGGAGAAAGCTTGCCTGCTACCAACTGCTGCCGAGTCTGGGCAGAATTCCTCTAGAAAGAAAAAGAAAGTCTTTCTTTCCCCCGTCTGCCTTTCTGTTTCTAGTTCTCTTTCTCCTCTCTGTCTCTCTCTCTCTCTCTCTCTCTCCCTCTCAGATCCAATCTTTTAAGAGCTTCAGCACATTGCTAAGCTAAAGGGAAATTCTCTTTGATAAAGCGGTGTTTCCAGCTTCTGGGTTTTAAAACCTAAATCTATATTCAAATCTGGCTGAAGGTGTGTTCTGGGATTTATGAAAGCCTCTTAAAGGGGTAAATTTACCAAACCGTGACAAAATCATCACAATCTTACTTTAGACATCTGAAGTGGATGAGAATTTTAAAGAGACCCTTGTTTATTTAACACTGTCCATTTCCAACCCGTGGTTTATTGGCCCGGTATTCCTGCGAATATTAGACTAGAGGGCAAAGGAGAAACAGGAGCTGTCTGCCGCTGGCCGCTGGAGGGGGAAAAGCCCTCCCACGCCCCACCGCACAGAAATCTGCCCCTGACAGACGGAACCGAGAACCTTCGGGAGATTCAGCTGCCCCCGTCATTTGGGAGGACATCGCTCACCCCATTTGGGGATTGAGGGTTTTCCCCGACCCTGGACCTACAGCAACTGGATCTCTCAGTCCAAAATGTTTCACTTACTTGGTGGAGATCGCAAGCGCGTGTTGGGCTATTTCTCCACCCCATCCCACCTCCACCATCCTCAAGGCCTCCCTCGGCCCTTCCCCTCCGCCGGATACACAAGGACCATTTTTCTTTTCGCTCTTTGATGCTTTAAACATGATTGTGATCAAAATTGGGGGAAACGCTATCTTTTCTCAGGGTAGGAAGGAGACTTTGCTCCAGGCAATCGGAATGGATTTGCCTTGCCTTCATAGAAAGCATCATCGCTGAGACCCAGCGCTCCCGACCAGTGCCTCCAACAGTCAGCGCAGTGCGAACCATCCCGCCCGGGGCAGCAGCTCCCCTCCCGCCTCCCTCCCGAGTTAAAGGCTTTGAGGACAGTCACCAGGTGTTTCAGTACAGTGGGGGCGGGGTGAGAAAAAAAGGTCCGTACTCACCCTCCCCCCCAGCCCCCAGAAAGTCTCGACTCCTGGCAACACGACAGCCAGCCGGTCACCGGACTGGAGCTACTGCCGAGGGCCGGGAAGGAACTGGGCGTGCCCAGGGCCGATTTGGGGCCTCTCCAGGAGTTGAGGGGGCGCCAGGGCCCAAAGCTCTAGAAACACCTGCGAAGGGGCCGCAGCCGCGGAGTCTCCGGCCCCAGGCCGAGCTTGAGTTCCAGCCCAGCCCGGCTGCCGAGGGCTTGCAGCCTCGTGCGCACTCCCGTAATTCGTTAATTGCTGTAAATCCCAAGGACGGCCACATTTGATTACACATACAGTATAAGAACCGACAACAAAGCGACGAATTAATTACCAACTTCATTAACATAGGTCCCTAAATTAAAGGCAGCGAGCTGTTTCTCTGGGCCCACTTGCCACAGTGGTGGTACTGGTGGTGGTGGTGGGGGGAGTTAGGATGGGATTTTCTTTTCCTGCAATGGAAGTTGTGTGGGAAGCACTGTGTTCTGCTCCTCCGCCCCCGTTCACACGCACTCGGTAGTTCCACGCCCTCCCCCAACATTACTCTGCTTAAGCTCTTTCTGCTTTTCTAGGGACTTCAGATTCTTGTCAAAGCGGTCGGGTCCCTGCTCTCTGTGTCAAGAGGAAAAAGTTGGGCTGGGATCTCTCTCTCCAGGTCCTGTTCCCTGGCCCCCCATACTTCCCAGCCTTCCGGCTTTCAGCCCCGGACTCGCGTGGCGCCAGCCCAGTTAGCTCCGGCCGGATGTCAGGCGGTCGGTGGCGTTTGTTCTAACACAGAAACTGTTTCCAACCCGCCTGGGGCCTGGTTCTGACGTTGCCTCCCCCACCTGGTGCCGTCCCCAAACTTGCAGCCAGCAAGGACTGACCTGACCCCACGGCTTTCCCTAAAGTAGCTGCGGGATCAAACATGGGTGGTTGTGTTCTTTACAGCCTGTCCTGGGCTCCTCTCCTCCCCAAACCTTGCGCCCATACCGAAAGTCCAAGTCGCTAGTTCCGGGACCAGAGGATGCTTACAAGGGCAAAAAGAATAGAGAAGACACTTGAGTTTTTAAAAATAGTTTGTTCTTGCTCTTGTTTATCTGTCTGTCTCCTCTGCATGCCCGCACCTCCCTCCCAGGCCTCCTTTCTTTGCCCTTTCTAGCCCTCGGTGTGGTCGGGCCCTCCTGGAGACCTCACAGTCCTGGTTTTGAGCTCCCAGCTGACTTGTTTTCGGCGTCCGATCCACACACTTATTCCCGGAGTTGAAGCCGATAACCACGTCATCCCCACACCCATCCTCCCCCAGCCTTTACTTTAGTATTTTTATCTTCCTATCTTACAGTTGTATGGGTTTTTTGTCTTCCCTTCCCCAAAATAAAAAACAAACAAGGAAATGGGGGAAAGGAGTAAAGGAAGAAGAGGTAAAGAAGGCAGGGGAGGCCGCCTGTCCGTCATTTTAATTACACAATTAGTTCACACGCTCCAGCCCATAACGTATATTTTAAGCGGAGTCCAGTGTCTTTCAAGAACATTCTGATAATGTCGGAGGCCTGGATTTGTTGCCTGCTCGTCCCCCCGAGCAGCAGCGGCCTGTTTTCCTCCCCCTGTTGTGTGTTTTTATTATTTTCCCTCTGGCTTAGATGTGTCAATCATTCTCTCTCTGCCATTGGTTGGAGAGTTTGCGTCAAAAAGTTGCCAGAGAGGCGCTTTCTCAGCAAATCTCCCTGAGAGCGGGACCGACCTCAGCTCCAACTCAGCCTCCACTGTGATTAAAAATAAAAATCGCTAGAGCAGCCTTCACGTACCACATCTACTTCGTGTGTATCGCAGAGGCCCCATGCGTGTTTTGAACTCTAGCCCCTTCCTCATTTTCTGCCCCCTTTTAAAAACAGTTTTGGTTGCGTTTGACTTTTTATGGAAGGGTGAAGACTGCACGGTTTCTAACCCTATATTCTTGCTTTCTTTTAGGATAGCTGGTTATTTGGAATTTTGAAGGATAATCTGATTTTTTCCGACCTCCCACGCCGCTGTAAGGTAAGCGCACGTCTGTCTCACCTGTCTGTGCCCGCATCCATGTGTACCGCCGTCTGCCATCGCCCCAATACCTCCAACAGCCCCGCCGCGGGCCCTCTGATGTATTTTTTTTCTCTTACAAATTTTGAAGTGTGTAATAACGATCACTGCAAAAAATGTCTGATGTGGAGACGAAAGCAGGAGTGGGCGAGGGAGAGAGCATGCTTGGGGGGCGGCCGCTTCCATAAAATGTACTCGAAAACCCCGAGAGCCTAAGCGGGGGTGTTTGGGAAGGTTTTGTTTGTGGTTTTGTTTTTTATGTCAACGCCGTTCGGGACTTCTCCCCTGGATCTGTGTGCCCACCCCCTTTGGTTAGGGTCGTTTGGATGGATTCCAGGGACGTTTTAAAAGTCTGAGACAAAAAGATGCAGATGTATCCTGGGGGTGGAAACTGTTCAGAACGTAGGCCCCTCCTCGGCCGCGCGCTCGCGGGCGGGCCGAGCCGGCAGCAGCCTCCCGCGCCCCTGCGGGCCCTCAGGGAGCCGGAGCCGCAGCAGCCCCAACGGATGCGGAGGCTGCAGGGAGCGCGGCCGCTAGTCAGACGGCGCCGGACACTCGCCCCTTGCCGGCGACTCCTGTCCCCGAGCCCAGAGCAGCTCTGTTCTCAGCCGCTTACGAAAGCTTCTGGGACTTCTTTTTGTTTTTAATCACTGCCCCACATTGCCAAAAAATATTTAAAAACCCAAAATCAAAACAAAAAAAAACTGTGAGTGCAATTACTCCCCTCCCTCCCTCCCCCCACACATAGTTGTCCTGGTCCCGAGACCGGGGTCACCAGGCCAAGCGATCGTAGAAGAAACGTTTTTCAACCTGACTTTGCCCGGGACAGTACCGGGTCCGCGCCGCGCAGCCCAGGCACGCACCTGGGGCGGCCAGAAGTAGAGCAGAGTGGCCCCTGCACCTCCTGAGGCCGCGGCCAGGCGGAAACCAGGAATCCTTACGCTGGGGACCGAGGCCCTTAGCTGCTCTCCTGCTGGGGCAGCTGCAGGGTCCCTTGGCGGGCTCGTGCACTCCCTTCCCGGGCTCGGGGACAACGAGGTGTAGTGGGTCGGGGCTGCGCCGGGCCCTGGGGCTCGCCAAGGCCCATCTTCTGCCTGTCTGTCTCTGACGGCACCGGGCCTGGGCGACATGTCGCGCCTCAAACTCAGAAGAAGACTTGGAGTTGCTGCGTTCAAATGACTCTTGCGATCGTATGTGTGGTCTGAGGACGCATCTGGGGGCGTCCAAGTCTCCAGTCCGAATTCCTTCGCGCTGGCTTTTGCCTCCTGAACAGACCAGCAGTGTGCGGGAGAGAAGGCCGCGCGGCGCCGACCTGCGGCGGGGGATTACGCGGGGCGGGGACCCAGACATCGCCCTCTGAAATTCTCCCTGCATCCTTAGAGCTGCGGGTCAGGATTTAAGTCAGGATTTCTCTCGCCGGTCTTGGGACTTTTCACAGTCCCCCAAAGTTATTAGCAACAGACTCTCCCGTCTCCTCCCCTACAAGTCAGGTAGACTCCCAGGCCTCGCGCACCGCTCGCGCCGGGCTCTCTACTAAGGATAATTAATAGTCAGGGCCAACCCCGTTGGCAAGTTTCTTCCCCCCTCCCTTGCGGGTGGCATAGTTGTTTGATTCCCTGAGGCCAAAAACTTTCCCTCGAGTTCACGCGAGAGGCCCGCGCCGGCTGCTCTGCGCGGTGCCCACGAACCTCCTTTTCTTTCTTTCCTCCTCTTCGTGTCTCCCCAGCAGCAGGCCAGTCTCCAGTCCGCAGAGTTTTGTTTCCTTTCCATCATGCAGAAAATTAATCAGCCCGGATGAGAAGCAGAGCTGAGCACGGCGGCCTGTAATTAAGGGACGTGTGCCCCTCGGATTATCTCGTTAGTTTATCAAGAAAACATTTATTATAATTAATTCTCGGACGAGGTAATTATTGTTGAGCGAGGACACAGCAACTGGTAGATGGGCTCCTTGGAAAAAAAAATAAGGGGGGGAGATTGTGGAGGGAAGCGACAGATTGCACGAATTGACCGTTAGATATAAGGCTGCGCGGGCGACGCGGACAGTGGAGCGGGACCTCGAGCGCCGGGCCTGCGGCTGAGGGCTGCCGGGCAGGGACCTAGACCCACTCGCGCCCGAGGGTGCGGGAGCCTGCCGGCTGCGGACTCGCTGCGCGATCGCCGTCTGCTCCTAGGTGTGAGTTCTCCAGAGGACACCGCGTGAGCAGTCAGTCATACAGAGACTCAGATTTTTGAAAAGGTATTTCTTTTCCCCTTTCTGAACTCTGCTTGGAGAGGAAAAGAGAAAGGCGTCCCTACGCGGCTTTGGAAGTTAGGTGGAAAGGCCCAGGCCCCTTTTTTGGAGAATGCCGAGGCTGACTGTTGAAGAGTACCTGGTGGTTTCGTTTTTGTTTAACTCTTCCTTTTAAAGGTGGACCCCAAAATTGTCTGTCTGGAGAATTTTAGCCGTTGTTTGCAATGGTAAGGCCGAAGGAGCTTCAGGGAGAATGTAGGTCCTG
Source organism: Otolemur garnettii (assembly GCF_000181295.1). Lineage (NCBI taxonomy): Eukaryota > Metazoa > Chordata > Mammalia > Primates > Galagidae > Otolemur > Otolemur garnettii. The sequence continues at coordinate 1,516,513 of NW_003852476.1, read as the reverse complement.
GTGCTTTCTGGCCCCGGCGTTTGTTTTTCCGATTGGAATGTGCTACTTTCTTCTATGATGTGTCAGGCACTTCTAATTGGGCCAGAGCTCGGCAGAGGAGAGCAGTTCTATATTTCTGTTGTGCACATCTGATATGATTTCAGGGCTGTCTGCAGTACTGTAGTTCAGAACTTTCCACGGGATTGAGATTTTATTAAACAAAAGATCTCCAGCTTAGCGGCTGTTTAAACAAATCAATATGATTAATTTAAAAGAAGTACTATTTCCACAGATCCCAAATAAAGCATCATGAAAAGAAGAGATTACAAAATACAAAGTCTTTGTTGTAGGAGCAACTAAATTAATTTCACTAATGAATAATACAAACTCCTGCAGGAAGGACATTTATAGAGTTACATGAAATTAGATTTTAGGATTAAAAAAGCATGATTTGGGGGCTCAGAATTTGTATCAGGAAGAAATTGCTGTTACCAAGTTCCATTTGTGGAACTTTCTGCCTTGATGTCTTAAGCAATGCATATATGAAGACACAGGGTCCTTAAAACTCAATGGGATCTTAGTAAAAGTAAGAGAACCCCTAATCTTGCATCTGCCATCTTGAAGTCGTTTCACAGAGTGTCAAAGTTTCAAAGTAGAGATCCTTGTTGCATAAGTGCCACATTTAAGGAAAATAAAAGCCAAACTTGCAAACTGCCAACCTATACTAACATCTATTTGAGGTCTCTGTACTGGGGGAGGAGGGCACTTAGCTGAAGCAAGCAAATAACATTTCTTCATCTTCCTTTTTTCTCCCCTTCTAAGTTCTTTTTCTCGTAGGATTGTAGGAAAATTGAAAGATAGGGAAAAATTCTATTAGTTTCACAACTTTGGGTGTTTGTGTATCTACATTCTTCAAAACTGAAATGCGCAAAAAGCACTTGAAGTTAACAGGAAACTCTGCTGCAGCTGCCCAGGACCCAAATGTCTGAAAATTTGCCTCCCGCAGGATCTGCAGCCTCCACACATCAAAATCCATGTGGAAACGGCTTGCACTACAATGAGCACCCATACTACTTGCAAATGTTGTGTCTTGTCATTATCTCATTGGTGGGATTCTAACTTTACTTCACAATTTCTGGCAAGCCTTGTGCCAGCCAATTTTGGAGACTTTTTTTTTTTGCAATATGTTTAAATATTCGATGGGCATCTATTAAAAGTTAAATACTTGTTTGTTTAGCTTGAGTTCTTTAGACACTTATAATCAAGGTTCTCCAAAACCCTAATAAATCTGTTACTTACCTCGAAATCTAATTACCCAGACTACTAATTAGGTGAAAATGTACTGGAAATGACTTCAGATGTAGAATAATAGTGGTTGAGTCGTTTCCCCAAGTTTGTGGTTTAGTAAGTTGGTATTTTAGATGTTAAATGCGCTGACATTTTAGGTTCACAGCAGTTGAAAGTGGTAAAAAGCTAAGATAATTAAAATCTCTGCCGTGGAAAGGCAACAGTCTGGGGAGAGGTAGATTTCTTGAATTGTTTCTTTGTTTCTCACCAATGGGCTTTGTTATCAGCATTATTTATTTAGCCAAAGAGTTCTTTGTCTCCGCAAATGGCCCCAATCAAGTTTTGTTTGAGACAATTAGCTAGTGCCAGCCAATGAGTCCTATGCAAATGTAGGGGTAGGAATGCAATGTGTGCATTTGAAGGCGTGGGGTTTTGTTCCTGGGGAAGGCAGATTGTAATTGCTTTCTTCGGGTACTTTTTTTTAAAGTTTAGAGTGGGGGGTGGGGAAGACTGGTTTATCTGGTCTCTTTCCATCCCCTCTAGTTTCTGAACAGCTGGGGGTCAGAGGGGGGTGGGGGTGTCTGCAAGTCCTTTAAAAGCCTCTGCCTGGCCTTCCACCATTTTTATTTAGTGGTGGAACTTGGTAGAGCTGCTACCTCCGAAGCAGTAAACCAGCACCTGTTTGTCTGTTTGCTTTTCCCTTAGTTCTACCACCCTAAACCCAGCCATCAAGGACCCTGAACGTGTCCACCCCTGGCGAATCAAGACCTTCTAGCTGGGTCCCCCCACTTTGGGCTGACTTTGCGCCTACAAACAACCTTAGCATGATGTCTTATCTCAAGCAACCGCCTTACGCAGTCAATGGGCTGAGTTTGACCACTTCGGGAATGGACTTGCTGCATCCTTCCGTGGGCTACCCAGGTGAGTGAGCCCTTCAGCATTCCCATGCCCACCCCGCCGGCATGTGACACCCTGTTTCTCCCAGGCACTGGGACTGGCAGTCACATCGTCCCCATCCCAGCTCCAGGCGAGGTCCCCACTGGGTTTTTCTTCTGAAGAATCAGCCCCTGGGCGTTTACTGACAAAGGAGAGAACTGAGGTTGGGAAGAAGTGAGTAGGTGGGTCTCCAATAGTTAATTTGAGTAAACAGGGCACATGCTTTGGGTTGGCGTTAAGGAAAGTTACTGCCCTTGTCATTTGGGTGAGACGCCTGTCCCCTTATATCGATGTCCAGTTCCTCAGAAGTGCTCACTTGGAGAAGCTGAGTTTTCTCTCCCTAGATCTTCAGTGCTGGGCTTTGCAGTTTTCTCCTCCACGCCTGGGGCTTACCCCCTGACCTCCAGGCCTTGCCGCTTTAATTCTGAGAGGTGACTGCCCCCCAATGCTGATGCTTTCCTTTCTATCAGATCTGTTTAAAATTCTCTTGGTAGAAGTAAAAACTGTGTCCCCATTTTAAAGATGGAGGAACAAAGGCCTTTGGAATGCTAAAAACCATGGCGCGGGATGGAGAGTTGCCCCATCAGTCCTGCTGCCAGCCCTCGAGATCCTTTGACTTCACAGAATAGATTTTCTGTTTGTGTTGTGGTTTGGGGGGTTGATTTTGAAGGATTTGGGGGGTTTGCCTGTTTTAAAAATTTTGTTTGTCATGTTAACTTTCCAAGTGATGCTCTGTTTGGGAGCAGGAAGAGAGAGCGGGGCTACTCTGAAAGGGGCAGTGTGTGCCCTGGGCCAGGCCCGGGAGAGCATTGGGGTCTCTGGGTGGAAGGGCTGAGAGGAGAGGGGACTGCAGTGGGCGGTGGGGGGAGTCAGAGGATCCATGGAAACCCCTGTGACTGAGAAACTGCTCCCCCACCCTAAAGGGACCTGGGCTTCTTGTCCCGCAGCCACCCCCAGGAAACAGCGCCGGGAGAGGACGACATTCACCCGAGCGCAGCTGGATGTGCTGGAAGCGCTGTTCGCCAAGACACGTTACCCAGACATCTTCATGCGGGAGGAGGTGGCGCTGAAAATTAACTTGCCTGAGTCCAGGGTGCAGGTAGGGCAGTGAAGACAAAGCCATACCTCCTGGCTATCCCTCTCCCAAGTGTGGAGTATGTTGAAGACCAGAAGAGCCCCTGGCCTTTGAGAGGACCAAAGGAAGGCCTGAATCTCCAAATGCTGGTTCAGGGGCCAGGAAGCTGTTCTCTCTCACCCCTTTTTGCCTCTCCATCTTGACTTAATACTAGAAGCAAGGGTCTTCCTGGGCCAAGTCCTAGAGCCCTTGATTGACAGACAGAGACCCAGCCTTGGGCAGATTTCAAGGGTAGTCTTGTGGTATTTAAACCTCACTCTTTCCCTGTGTGCAAATCCTCCCTATTCTTGTGAACTTTTAGGTTTGAAAGAAGCTTAGCTCCTAGACAGTTGAAATATTTTTACTGATGAAGAAACAGAGTAAATGACTTGCTCAAGGTCACACCTAAGTTGGATGGCAGAGCCAGGCTATAGAAATAGCTGGTGCTTTTACTAAGTAAGACAAATACAAATTGTGTTTTCTTTGACTTCTTAAGGAATAAACAGATTTGCTAGCTCTGAGAAATGTAATAGGTAAAATATCTATACATAATATTCCTCATGACAGTCCCCAAGTCCCCTTGTTTTAGTCTCCTTAAACTTAAACTAGAGGGGGACAACTCCAACTTGCCTGGAGAGCAAGCCCCATACAGAGTTCTGTGGAAAGAGTATTTAGCACCTAAACCACATACTGGGAATTTCCTTCAGCTAGGATGCTTGTGAAAGTGCCAGACATCAGTGTGAACTGCAAATCAGAAAATGCCTTTTCAAAGTAGACGGAAGAAGTTTTAGCAGTTGTGAGGCTTGAACTAAATTGTCAGTAGAAGAAAATAAATGGCTCTGTATGGTAGGTGGTGCTGAGCCTGGAGTTGGTGATACCACCTTCAAGAGCTTACTCAAGAAGATAGCTAAGGACTTGGAGCCAGAAAATTCCAGTAGTTTCTCTGATAAGCCCCCGCACACATCAAATATAGCTCCTTCAATGCATAATATGAACAGGGAGGGTAAAGAGAATTTTTAAAGTTGCAGGCAGAGCTGATGACCAGGTAAAAATAGCACAAGAAAGTGAATCTGTGTGCCGAGTGCCACTGCTCTGAAGTCTCAGACTGGTCTCAGAGACTAGCAGACAGGTTTATGCTTGAGCTGAAAGCAGAGTCCATACAAGTCACTCCACTTACCCTAAAGAAGCAAATAACAGCTTTCAGACCTCTGTCCTCAAAAGATTCCTGTCTCCTCTTTGGAGGTTTCTCTTGTGAGTCTTCCAGGAGAGACAAAGTAGGGTGATGGGAGCAATTCTCCCTGGAAGGCGGACTGTGAATTGTTTGAATTTAGGTTGTTCTTACTGACATTTAATGACAGATTATTTCTTCTCATTTCTGTTTCCCTCCGAAAGACATAGATACGTTCTATTTCACTGGGAGAGTGTTCCAGAATATAGCTGGTTCTGTGTGTGTGCTAGAAGGGAAATAAGATAGGAAAAGAGGTGGAGAGCTTTTTAGTTGTATGATTTGGGGATTATCTTAAATTTTATTGTTCTGGGCTAGGATAAGGCAGAGTTAAATGCTTCTAGACAGAGCCTCCCAAGCATTCCTATAATTCCAGGATTCTAGTGAGAGTTCCATGTACTAGGTCTTCAGTGGAGGGGAGATTGTCTGCTTAGCTGATCTGCCCCTGTAGGACAGACTTACAATCTGGGAGCCACTGTTGTCCCTAGAGGAGTAATTGAAACCATGTTAAAGATGTTTCTTTTCCTTTCAAGGTATGGTTTAAGAATCGGAGAGCTAAGTGCCGCCAACAGCAGCAGCAACAACAGAATGGAGGTCAAAACAAAGTGAGACCTGCTAAGAAGAAGACATCTCCAGCTCGGGAAGTGAGTTCAGAGAGTGGAACAAGTGGCCAGTTCACTCCCCCCTCTAGCACTGCAGTCCCAACCATTGCCAGCAGCAGTGCTCCTGTGTCTATCTGGAGCCCAGCTTCTATCTCCCCACTGTCAGACCCCTTGTCCACCTCCTCCTCCTGCATGCAGAGGTCCTACCCCATGACCTATACTCAGGCTTCAGGCTATAGTCAAGGATACGCTGGCTCAACTTCCTACTTTGGGGGCATGGACTGTGGATCTTATTTGACCCCTATGCATCACCAGCTTCCTGGACCAGGGGCCACACTCAGTCCCATGGGTACCAATGCAGTCACCAGCCATCTCAATCAGTCCCCAGCTTCTCTTTCTACCCAGGGATATGGAGCTTCAAGCTTGGGTTTTAACTCAACCACTGATTGCTTGGATTATAAGGACCAAACTGCCTCCTGGAAGCTTAACTTCAATGCTGACTGCTTGGATTATAAAGATCAGACATCCTCATGGAAATTTCAGGTTTTGTGAAGACCTGTAGAACCTCTTTTTGTGGGTGATTTTTAATTATACTGGGCTGGACATTCCAGTTTTAGCCAGGAATTGGTTAACTGAGTTAGACGGGATGATGCTCAGACTCATCAAAGTTCCAGGAGGCATAGAAGGAAAGTGAAGGGCCTTAAAGGGGCCTGCCAACCAGCAACCTGAAATGGACAGCCAATCTACTTAAGATCCTGTCATAGCTTTAGGTCATTGGTTTTCCTGATTTACAAAGTGATCAAAAGCATTCTAGCTACGCCAACCAAACACCACCAAAAAGAAACAAAGTCAAATAAAACTTAAATTGCCAGGGAAGGGAGGGAAGGTCATAGCCTTCTTAAGCAGAGGTGATCCAATGTTTGAGCCAATCCTTGGTTGAATCTTAGGAATGAACAGTGTCTCAAGCTCATTCACCTTTCATGACCAACTGGTAGTTGGCACTGAAAAGACTTTTCAGGGCTACGTGAATTGTGCGACTGATTGTCCTAGATGCACTACTTTATTTAAAAAAATAATGTCCATAAGGAGTCAATATGTAGTTTAAGAGACAATCAGTGTGTGTCTTATATAAATGGTACATCTGTGGTTTTTAATCTGTGCTAGACTTCAAAACTGTGATCTCCTGTTATTGTATGCAACCTTGAACTCCATCTCTACAGGAGTTCTTCTGTGATTAAATAGGTTATAATTATAAGCAAAATTCAGAGCAACTGAGTACTGATCTAAAATGATTACCTGTGGCTGGAGGGGAACTGCACTGAAACTTTACGACAAAAATATCTCTGGACATGGAGAGTGAGAGAAGAGAAACAAAAGGACACTAATTCATCTGTAATTTACTGTTGGTAAGCCTAGCAGTAAAGAGACATTGGTCAATTGCTCTGACCTTGATGAATTATTAAAGTGAGATCATTGTTGTTTATGCTTGCAAATGTTAACTGGAAAAGTTATATATGCATAAACCTTTTCTTCCTGGATTTGGCAGATATGTATAATTATATTAAAAAGGTTCTAGCACAACATTGGGTCCAGTTTAATTTTACACCAGTATTTATGAATGAGAAGCCTACATTCAGCCTCTCATTTCCAAAACACATTTTTCTTAGGGTAGAGAGGAAATTAGCCAACTATTTGTGCTGTTTCTTTTTTTCTTTTTTTTGGCTAATCTATTGTTGGCCTAGATATGAATGATGGTGGTATGTAAACTTTGTGTGACTTTCTTCTGGATTGCTGATTGAATTTGGAGAGCCTAACAATCAGTCATGAGAATCTTGTTCACCTTGTTTTTTTCCCTCCCCGCCACAAACCTGAACAATTTCTTAGGCACTTTATTTGTGTGTTTTTAGAGAGATCATTTTTTTAAGAAGGAAAGGAAGAATTGGAGTGTCTCTGAAAAAAGTCAGAATGACAAGAATTTCTTGTTTCTATACTCTTATTTGGTTAAAGGGATTTTTTTTCTTTTAACTTCCAAAATATGAGGTGAACATGAGGGAGTGTAATCAGAATCTGAAAGCAGTTCAGGCAGAAATGATTTCTGAACAAAAGAGTTTCAGAAAAGTTTTAGAACCTATAATTTCAGTAGCTGAACATAAGGCCCCCTGGTTAGTTGTGTGTGTGTGTGTATGTGTGTGTGTGTCTGTAAAGTGCTGAGGGAAAAAAAAATAGGTCCTTTTCCAGTTGTACCTACATTCTGTAAACCTGTCACCAGAATAGACAAATGGGCCAATGATCATGGTGCTCTTCAGGTAAAAGCAATATTTAATTTCATTTTAGTTGTCTTATGCTCTTAAATTGGACCAAAATTAGGTGACTCTTGATTGTAACTTTTTAAATGAAGCTTAGCAGTTGCAACCATTTTGTTTTCTGGCTATTTCATGTTTCCATCCCTTGGTGCCCATGCTCTCTTGAACTCTGTAATTTCCCCTCAGAAGTATGTTTCACTGCTAAAGAAAATGCAATAGTTCACAACCAAAACTTAAGGTAAAACCTGGTGGCAAGAATCTCCAGCACCCCTGGTAATATTCATTCTACTGTAGTTTACCCCAAAGTGAAATTGGGCCTTGAGAGTCTTTGCTTAAAGCTTTTCCCAGATTCAGGGTCTTAATCTCCCAGTTTTTCTAACGCAATAGTAAAGCAAACCCGAAATAACCATTTTTCTCACACTGTCTTCCTTTTTCCCTAATGTCCTACAAAGGGTGGGGAAAGGGTACCTTTTCTTTAAAAGCAGTAATGAAGACAAACATCAGTCTATTCAGTAAATAACCAGGTTAGCAGTTTCTCTCCTGAAACTTGAGCAGATGGTGGGGAAGAAGCACTGAACACTCTCTGAAACTAATTTTTTCATCACCTTTGCACAACTTCGTTGAACTGAGACCAGGCAGTTAAATCCCTTTGAATTGAAGGCGAGGTGGAAATGAGCTCCCCGACCAAAGGCAACGGAGGGAGGGAAAGGGGGCGGAGAGAGAGATCTGGCTTAAAGACAACCAGAGAGGTCCACTCCCAGTCAAGACTGGTTTTAATGAAGTTAATAAGCCCAATAATGGTGATATTTGGTGCTGAAATGACGCCGTCCTCCAAAGGGGTCGGGGGCTGCTTCGACTGCACCTCAGCGTTCAGAAGGGGGCGGCGATGCAGACTGCGCTTCTGAGGGCAGGGAGCAGGGCGGGGGTAGGTTGCTTTGCAAGGGTCTGTCGCCCCAAACCTTTATCTTCCCACAGAGATTCTTGGCCCTTTGTGTTTCACCTTGGGAGTGTTTCTTTCCTTCATAGATAAGAAGAGAAATTCAATCAAGTCAATTAAGTTCCGGCTTTCGAAACCTCCAGGTTTTAGATAATGGTCAGTTTCCTCCACTCCTCTCCCACACGGTTTCCCGTAATCTCACCTTTCCTGTGGGTGTCCCCAGCCCAGCCCAGCCCTGTCACCTCCAAAGGCAGGGCACGTCCGAAGGCCCAAGGCGGCCCGGCCAGAGAGAGCAGGGGCGGTGGGGGGCGGCCGGACGCTGCGCCCTCCACCAAGTGCACGACGCTGCCTTTGGAGCTGGGTTTCCCCGTCTCTAACATCCAACCCAAGCTACCGGGGAAAGCGCCCACTTTTGTGCCCTCGTGGTCTGGGCTGGGGCGGAGGCCTGAGGCCCGAGCCGACTCTTCCCTGCGGGCGCCGCCCTCTGGGCTCCTCTCCGGCCCTGGCCGGATCCCCTGACCTCACCTGAGCCGCAGCGCGCCCCACTCGGCCCAGTCCTCAGGCCCAGGGGAAGCCGAGCCCCGCTCCCGCCCAGGCCCAGGGCACAGTCGGCGCGCCCCACCCGGCTCTCTCGCGAGCCCCCAGGTCAGCCGCGGGCCTGGGCGCCCCTCGCCCAGTAACCTCACGGCCTGGCTGGCTTCTAGGTCAGGCGGCTTCGGGGACGGCCCGGCCGGCGGCGAGCGCCCTGGGCCTAACCGAGCTGAAGCCCAGACCGACTGAGCCGGGCCCACGGCCCCCATGGAGGCGCTGCCAGCCCGAGGGGCCCGCGGCCGCCGGCTTTCGTCGTCTCCCCGAGGACGCGCCGCGGACCGCGGACGGCTGGGGAGGAGACCTCTCCTCTGGGGAGGAAAGGGCGAGGCCGCCTCCGCCACCCCGGGGGCTCCAGGCACGTCTGCGGCTCTAGCTGACCGGGCCCAACAGGGCCTGCCTTGGGCCCCCGAGGATCCTCTAGGAAAGCCAGGTGCTTCAGCTAGTGGGTCTGGGGGAGATTGGGCCTCCGCTCGGGGCAGCCTTGGTAATTACTTCAGCTGCCCTTGGTCATCCCTCTTCTCCCACTTCCCTGTATTTCCTTTTTTAACCGGTGCCCTCTCATTCTTTCCGGACCCATGGCAACACTCCGCCGCCCCGAAGTCTGGTCCTGGAGTCGGAAAACTGTCCCTTCTGCGTCCCGGGTAGTGCCAAGTTGCCTGGCAGCCCATTCCGGTTACCTGCAGGGCAAAGGCTTCACTCAAGTGCCCGCCCCCACTTAACCAGAAGCGGGCACCCCGGCGGCCAGCTCTGGCTAGCACGCAAGTTCGAACCCGCATCTCATACCCGCTGAGAACCTCGCAGTTGTTAGCAGGACAAAGCTGTAACCCAAAGCTATGCGTGCCTGTGCTAGGTGGTGTTTACTGCATACAGGAATTCGGTTTCAACCATGCAAAAGAGGGACACAAAAGAGCCGGGTGGGACACCCGTGCATCCTACACAAATGGAAGCGGACATACTAGAAAACAACCAGAATGGGAAGATGCAGGGTCAGATTCAGCCGTGACTTCCGCCTGGTACTTGCCTTCCTTTGAATCCGTAAAGGACAGCAGTCTCCCTTTCCTGCCACTGAAAGGTTCAAGCCCCATCACTCATCTGCATGCCCAGAGCTGCGACTAATGCCCTGGGCATTTCCTAAAGCACCTGAGCCCCGTAGGCGTTGGGTGTCCTGATAAAACTTGATTCTCCTAGTCGCTCCATTTCTACCCTTGGGTTAATGTGATACAAAAGACGGGAGCCCCTGGAACTTTCCCTTAGCATGGGGAAAACAAAACCCATCCCAATGTTTTTCGGTATTAGGCTCTGAAACTGCAGATTATAGGATTTGTCTCGGACAGAATTAATGTTACATGGAAAAGCTAGTGCTCTGGTGCATTGAGACGCTTTGGCGTAGGATTGCTGGGAGCATGTCTTCCAAACTGCCTGTTAATGGCAACAGGAGACATTCAATAATAATAACTTTTTTAAAAACCTGATTAAATTAAAATCTAGGCATTATTTGGAAAGGGTAGTTTCTCCGATGTAAGCAATTCGAAGGAAACGGAACCAAATCCTGAACTAGAGGAAGCGTCTGCCTGCAGCAGTGGCTGGACAGGAGGAAGCAGGCATGCCTTTGAAAAGCTTTCCACTAAGCAGTGGTCCTCCCGGCTAAGGGAGGCCCCCCAATGCTAAAGAGAAACAGCTAGACTTCCTCTCTTGCAAGCAGCGTGTTTTATGTTTAAAAACCAACCTACTGTCGGCTGCAAACAAAACAATAAGCAAATTCAAATAAAGGAGCCCTACCAAGTCCAACCCATTTGGTCAAAGATAACGGCAGGTGCCAGAGCAGCCGGGCTATCACTAGGGGAGGGTCGCTTCAAATTTTCTTTTTCTCCTGGAGGGAAAGTCAGACAACATGAAGTCTCTGATTCATTTTTATTCTAAATCTCTCTACCCTTTACTTTTAATTCTTAGTGGAAACATGGTATTCTGAAAAAGCAAAACAAAAAAGAATCCCACAGTAAATATAATGGTAAGTGTGCAAAGTTTGAATTGACTTGTTTCAGCACCTGAAGGAAAAAAGATATCTAAGAATCAGATGGAATCCTCCACCATCCTCCCCACTGCCCCTGCCTTGCTTTGCCTACTGCAGGTGTGCACAGGGAGGCTTTTGATTAAGAATGTCTTGGTCTACTTGACATCATTAGGAGACATTTCCAGCGGAGGGCTACTTTAAAAATAAGATACCTTTTCTAGCTCCCATACCACTGATGACTCCCTTTTTTTGGTCCACCCTGGACTCCCCATGAAGGGATCAGCACATGCCACCTTTGGGAGCCACAGGCCTACTCCCTTACATCCCAGGTTCTCCATGAAACGGCCAGAGAGCACAGAACTTCGAGATAGGGTTTGGGTGGGGTGAAGGCTGTCTGTCTCTTAGGCTCTGCCCCCAGTGTCCCAACTAAACACTGAAACCAGAAAAATCACTCATGTTAGGTAACCTTGAGTTGTTAAAATCTGTTCCTAGAACCAAAAGTCACATTTTAGGAACATAGACCATTAATAAAAATCTCCTTAACATTCAAATGTTTCTAAAATGTGTTGATAGTGGATTACTGGGGCCTAATGGACACCACGTGTGGTAACATGGTCTCTGAGTAGCAGGTTCTGGAGTGGGTGTCTGACCACAGCTACCTGATTATCAGCTTACAGGCAACCCACTTTTCAGCTGCCATATTCTTAAGAAGAGGCGCTCTTTCCGACACAGCCAGACTTTTGTGTTCTTCATTTTAACTGATTTAACAAATGCATAGTGTCTGGAAAGAGAACAGAAAAACCTGCTGCTAGGCGTAGGCAGAGTGGGTCACAGGCCACTGCCCCTCCCCTCTCTGATCTTAATAGAGCACTGTTGTCGAGGCCCCTCCAGGGATATCCTAGCTCTAGGGCGCCTTCACGGGACTCCTGGGCCTCTCTACCTTGGGCTCTGAGTTCAGTCCCTGAAGTGGCTGCTCGCGGGCTTCTACACGCCTGCCATGTCCAGGAAAACTCGAGGGGCTCCCCTACTGGCGTCTGGGAAGACTTCGGGGCGGTGAGTGCAGTCGACAGTGTCAAGGACCTGCTGGCAGAGGCCTGGACACCAGGGAGGATGGGGATTCCGGGGTTTCTCCAGGAAATGTGGCAAAGGCCTGGCATTCTCATTCTCTATGCTCACCTCTCACATAATAAACTAAGCAAAGGAAGGTTCCTATACCTAGGCCATCTCTGGCTGCACAACACACACCGGCATAGCCCCTGGGGGCCTCCCTTTCCGGGCAAGACGTCGTCCCCAAGCTAAAGTCACTCGCAGCATCCAGAGAGGGCACCAGAGGAGGCAGGGAGTCACTCAGGAGGCTCAAGGGCAGCTTTATGGTCAGTGTGTGGGACATCGGGACCACGACCCTGAGCTCGCCCTCCCACCAGCACCACATCCAGAAGCGGACCTGGAAACTGCAGCGCCAGAGCCCTGCTGCGGGCCACACCTGGCAGGCCGCCAGGTCCTCTGCGCAGACGCAGGCTCGAGCCCCAGGGCACAACTTCCTGGCTCTTAGAAGCCTGGAGGCCAGGGGACGTAGAGAGAGGCTTCCCCTCACTGCTTCCGTGGTCTTTGCTAGGATGAGAACATGGCGGTGTGCACGTCAAACAGAGGTGAGCGCTAGGCCCGCCAACTGCCTGTACTGCTGCCCTTCCTGGGCGAGTTCCGAGGTCTGCGTTCCCTCACGCCACCTCCTAGTGATGAAAAGTCCGGGTAACTGAGACTTGCTGGCCCTAAGGCCCGGGCCTAGCACAACCTTGCCTGCTGGGCCCACGTTGGGCCTGCAGCCCGGAACTGAGTTTGTTGGGCCCACACGACACAGCCGGTGCAGTCCCCCAGCTCTCACCAAAGTGCGCCCATCCTGGCGCCCAGGGCCTGGGCAGCCGGCGGAGGCAACTTCCGGTTCCATCTGGAGCCCTGGCGCTGGGCTGCCGAAGAGCTGTTTAGATAACGGGTTTAGCCTGCTGGCCTTCAATGAGTTTTGAGTTAGAGCTTTAGCACACTGTAGGTGCACGTATAGAGCTTTCTCCCCGCCCCTCAGTCCTTCTTCGCAAACTAATCCAAGCAAGTTTGATAACTTTTGAGTTAGGTTGGGTTGGCGATTTCCAACCCACCTTATTTCAATTGCTTAGTGGAGGGGATGTTCTTATATTGGAGGCAGATGTCTGGGCAAAAATAAACTAGAAATACATATGTATATATATAACATATTTGTAATGTAATTGAAGTCCAAAATGAAATTAGGCAATTTTGGAAAGAGATAATACATTATCTTGAAAGCATTTTAAAATTTAAGTTGATGTAAGTCTCTAATTGAAACGCATCTAACAGCCCTTCTCACTGATTAAATTGAGTCTATTTATTTATTTTGGCAGTTTTTGGCTGGGGCCAGGTTTGAACCCACCACCTCCAGCATATGGGGCGAGAGCCCTACTCCTTTGAGCCCCAGGTGCTGCCCAAATTGATTCTGTTTTTTAAATTCTAGTCTAATTTGACCATTCAAAGTGTTGGAAAGCTAACAAAACCCAGTCTATTTGTTAATTACCTTTTACCAAAAGCATTTTATCTTCCGTTTGTTCTTAAAACTGTCCATTTGTTAGGGCCTTCTGATACAGAGGCGGAGAAGTGGAAAATTTCGTACAAACATGCATTCACCACTTTCAAAGACAAATAATTTGAGGTGATTCAAACAAGATTCTTGATTCCTGCCCATTTTAAGTGGGTGCATGGCTTCATCTCCTTCTTTCTTTTGTACATACTGACAAGGTTGAGTGTGTGCATACTTTGAATAAACGATGTCTGACTTGGACTTGTTTTCAGACATTCCTCAAGCATTCTTTGAGGATAGTTGTCTATGGATAGATTTGATAGGACGGGTGAATTGTATGGGATTTTTTTTTTAATCTATGTGTTCAGTGTATATTTTTTCTGTGCAAAAAATCCACAGCTTTCATCAAATTCACAGAATTGCTAACCACCAAGAATTAAGAGCCATTGATCTTTATGATACGTATGTTGGGTGAACTTGGCAATAGAAACTTTGTAGTTCTTGGTAACAACTGGATAAGATGGCAGTCTGGTAAAATTTAAGTCTGCTTTTAATTTTTTTGAAACTTTGATTTTTTTTTTTTTAGACAGAGCCTCAAGCTATCCCCCTGGATAGAGTGCCAAGGCATCACAGCTCACAGCAACCTCCAACTCTTGGGCTCAAGCGAGTCTCCTGCCTCAGCCTCCCAAGTAGCTGGGACTACAAGTGCCCGCCGCAACACCTGGCCATTTTTTGGTTGCAGCCATCATTGTTGTTTGGCGGGCCAGGCTGGGGATTCGAAACTGCCACCTTAGGTGTATGTGGCTGGCGCCTTAGCCGCTTGAGCCACAGCCGCCTAGCCTGATTTTTTTTTTTTTTTAATTGAGACAGAGTTTCACTTTGTCACCCTTGTTAGAGTACTGTGGTGACATAGCTCACAGCAACCTCAAACTCTTGGGCTCAAGCAATTCTCTTGCCTCAGCCTCCTTAGGAGCTGAGATTAAAGGCATTCACCACAATGCCCAGAAATTTTATTTTATTTTATTGTTTAGCAGGCCTGGACCGCGTTCTAACCCACAAGCCCCAGAGCATGTGGCCGACACCCTAACCACTGGAGCTCAGCCAAAGCATTGATTTTTTTTTTTTTTTAATTCCAAGAGTCCCTTTTATTTCTAATTTCTACCCAGTTAGGCCTAATCTGAATTGTTAACCATGAGTCTGTTTATGTATAACAAATTCAAAATTAATAAAATAACTAAACAAGAGGGTTTTTAATGATATCTACTTACTAAGCTTAATGTAAAAAATTTAAGCAATTATCTACTTACAAAATGTAATGCAGAAAACTTAAGTAAATATTTTAATGATTCAGAACAAAAACTCCCGTTATTTAAAACAACATCAAAGCAATTATCTGGCCCTAATTAAAATTTTTAGGAAAATTTATTCTGAATTGGTTCTCTCTTTCCCTCTCTCTGTACATATGTAAATTTATCAACCATGTCTAGGTTTCCCAACATTTTTTATTGAAAAATTTCTTTATTTTTCTTAAAACTTGACAATTGATTGTCAAAGGTGTTCAAAACAACAGGTAAAGGAGGTGGGAACTCCTGAGTGAGTCAGAAGGAAGCACAGCTGTACCAGGCAGGTGAGGAATTTGGGATCAGATGGTAAAGTCTCCTGTAGGAGACCCAGGGTAGAATTGAAATTAAATACTGTTGTCAGCCTATCATTCAGAAGGTACAGACTTGTTCCATTTCCTCCACCCATAACTCCTCAGTTTACTTCCAACCTTGTCTGAGCGTGTATCTTCCATTAGCGCAAAAAGAAGTATAATCTATGGATTTACTTAGCGTTTGGTCCTTGTGGAGAGGCTTCCATTTAGAGTAACCATTGTAGCTAAGATTTGGATCTGGTCCCCAAAATAGTCTGAACTGGATGACCTCAAGCAAGTAGAAGCAAGATACTAGCAATTTATTAAATATCAGTTCCCAAGCCATCACCAGATGATAGCAACCCATGGACACTGTTAATCTCCACTTGATTCAAACTGGTGACTGCAAGGTGGAAGGCAAGGGGTCATCTCTAAGCCATTCCTACAGCTGTCCACAGACTGCAGGTTGAGCCAGTACTGCTGGAGCCTCTTCTCCAGCCTTTTTTCCTTTAAAATTTTCATATCCTGGGCCAGGCACGGTGGCTCATGCCTGTAATCCCAGCACTTGGGAGGCCGAGGTGGGTGGATTGCCCTAACTCAGGAGCTGGAGGCTAGCCTGAGCCAGAGAGAGACCTTGTCTCTGAAAGTAGCTGGGTGTTGTGGCCAGCACCTGTAGTCCCAGCTACTTGGGAGGCTGAGGCAAGAGAATTGCTTGAGCCCAAGAGTTTGAGGTTGCTGTGAGCTATGACCCCATAGCACTCTACCAAGGGCAACAAAGCGAGACTCTGTCTCCCATAAATAAATAAAATAAAATAAAATAATAATTTCATATCCAAAGTCTTTGATCTTTGTTGGTCTAGAAAACAAGAAGACATTATCAAGGAAAATGCCAAGGGCCAAAATGTGGGACCTTAGAATTCAATACCAATTAGAAAGATTGGAAAGATAACTGTGTTCCCTGACCAATAAGCTTTGAACAACATTACTGTGACTATTACTAGAAAAAGCCTCTGGAAGTGTGTGTTTGGTCAAACAATCATCAAGCTTTTAGGGAAAATACACCTTAAAAAATAAAAAGCAAACTCTTATCTAGAATTGGTCTTATTATTTGGAAAATGACTTTATTTTTACAATCGACTCGGTTAGTACAGATCACCATATACTCATTTAGCATAGGGTTCAGGGATAGAAGGAGCAGGAGACAGTGGGGAGTGGGGATGGATGGTGGAGGATACAAGAAAGGGGTATACTAATAAATAAAAGGTGTCCTGTGTGTTGGTGCCTAGAGGGAAATGATGTTAAGTAGCCTGCAGGAGCACTGATACTGTTTGCACTTTTCAAATATGTAGAAGGAACAGTTTTAGCCTCAAATCCCAGATACTCAACTCTAACCTAAAGTCATAGAAGCTTGCTTTTATTGCTTGTTGGAATTATTCCGCCCCTGCTACCTCAATGTCCTAGTTGTAATGATTTTATTTGATTTTGCCAGATTGCTCTAGAGAGGATTGGCAGATGAAAAAAAAAAAAAGGAAGAGATTTCAAAATAATGCAGCTGTTTTAATGATACATTTTTTAAGGTCTGTGTGTTAGAAGTGGGTTACTGATGGTAAAGTTAAAAACAATGATTTTAGGTATTTTTAGCAATAATCTTCTTTGGATGGGATCAAAGACCAACTTGACATATGCAGCATTTCAGTCCTTAGCAAATAATGTTGCAGAGACATCCCACTATGTTGTTCCATAACTTGATTCCTAGATCCTTTGTTTACAACCTTTTTTAATTAACTGGTATTTGCAAACCCTACTTCTATTGTTTGGTATCTTCTCTCAAAAAGGATACACTAAATAAACACAAGCTATAATTGGTAACAGGGAAACAGAGTAGCCACAGATGGGGGTATACAATTGGTAAAGGCACACTCTTTATGTTAAAAAGTCACCAACTGACTGATAAGTGGTGCATTTTGTAACACTGTATGATAGTCTACTGATTGTGAGGAAATAGAGCGTGGAATAAACCTGGAAGTATTGTTACTACTTGAGACGGGCTTTGGCTCCAGAGTCCTGCTGACAGAAGCTTCAAACAGCATAAAGAGAGTCACAGCATTTGCCTGGTCAGATAAGAGGTAAACCATCGTGGTTAGAGTGTTTGGAAGTGATTACAACTTCAGACCTGTCTCCCTTTAGTACCTGTCCTCCCCTGAGGGGGGTCTGGGTCCAGCTCAGAGCCTAGAAGGGGAGGAGACCTGGCCTCTGTCTCTTGGTCTTGTGCTACCACATCATGTTGGTGATGGTGACGTGATGAGATGGATTCCTACATGTGATAAGGTGGTTTACCCAGCCTCTCAAAAATCTGTCTAAACTGGCAAATTTTCTACTTTCCAGAGATCAGTTTTCATTTTAGCTCTAAAACTTTAACATTTGTGTATCTTGGCTCGGCGCCTGTGGCTCAAGCGGCTAAGGCGCCAGCCACATACACCTGAGGTGGCGGGTTCGAATCCCCAGCCCGGGCCCACCAAAACAACAATGCTGGCTGCAACCAAAAAATGGCCAGGTGTTGTGGCGGGCGCCTGTAGTCCCAGCTACTTGGGAGGCTGAGGCAGGAGACTCGCTTGAGCCCAGGAGTTGGAGGTTGCT
>NW_003852476.1:1439619-1497083 GCF_000181295.1 Otolemur garnettii | reverse complement strand
AGGCGCCGAGCCAGCATACTTTATTCTTAAATCCATTTGGTATTGTGTTTTCCTTTGTCACAAATAGTCTGTGTTTTTCTTTGTTCAATAATCAAAAAAACCATAAGTATTTAGAAATCTGCAAATATATGTGAAAAGAAAGAAGAAACAGTAAAGCCACATTTTTCAACGGAAAAAAACTGTAACACAAGAAGTCACCCTACTGTCTTTCGATCCTCTCCATTTAAGATTTGAAATATTTCCTCCTCACTGCAAGTGGTTCTTTCCCAGTTACACACACTCTGAACAATGACCTGCTCTCCCTATAGTTCAGAATGATATTGGCATGTTAACCTATAATGTAGGTTAACTGGGGCTATGATCAATGTTTGTTACCTTTCTCAACTATAAAAACACTGTCAAAACATGGTTTTAATTTCTTTTTAAACATGACTCAGAGCTGCCAACATATTTGACATTCTGCCCCAATCACTGGCATTTAATAGAAAATGTGAGGTAAAGCAGTTTAGTAATAAAGTGATGAAGACTTGTAAGTTGGGCTGTTAGCTTAAAAAAGAAGAAAATAATTGGGAATAAAAAAAAAAAACTTTATGCAAATCAACTAGTATGGATGATGGCAGAAGGAGAAGAGAACGGGGTAATGGATTTGCTCAAATGAACGTAGTGAAGGTGGCAATTCAACTCTCTAAGGAATTATAGAGAAAACAAGTAAGTGGCTAGCGGGGCTGTGATATCTCAAGAAAGCCTGAATAGGCAAAATGGATGTTTGCAAATAGTAAAGCTTTCTTTAGTCATCAGCTTTGGCAGTTCTTCAGCACACGGGTCCGTGCAAGCAATTTGTTAAGACTGCAAAATTAAAACCCGTCTCAGGACACAGGCAGCGGGGCAGGGCCTCCTTTGAATGTCTGCAAAGGAACAAGGACCTGACAACCACCTATAAATGTCTGAAACGGCATCACCACAGACAGAAGGATGTTCAGGGTCATCCAAGGGGCTAATTTGGAGTAAAGAGATGAAAATGAGAAATCTCTTAGTGATGACCTCTCACAAGCTTTGGAAGAGTCCCTCAGGAGAAGTGGCAGAAACCCTAGTTTAGAGCATTTAAACCCAGGAAGGAAGGCCACTTGGAATGATGCCTTGGGGTGCTGTCCAGCGCTAGCAAAGAGACGAACTTACTACCAAATGGCCTGATAGGTACCAGTCTCCATCTACAATTGATAAAACTCTATGCTTACTAAACACCACTCTTATTTTTAAATCCTTTGACAGTTATGTCACTACTGTTCTATCGCCAAAGGGATTTCTGTAGGTCATGTGGCTTTGCATTTATTCCATAAGGAAATGTTGTTACTTAATAAGAGTCAGCAGGCTCAGTGCCTGTAGCTCAAGCAGCTAAGGTGCCAGCTGGACACACACTGGAGCAGGTAGGTTCAAATCCAATCTGGGCCCACCAATAAACAACAATGACAACCACAACCAAAAAATAGCCAGGCATTGTGGTGGGCACCTGTAATCCCAGCTACTTGGCAGGCTGAGGCAAGAGAATCACTTAAGCCCAAGAGTTGGAGGTTGCTGTGAGCTGTGACACCACAGCACTCTATGCAGGGGGACATAGTGAGACTCTGTCTCAAATAAATAAATAAATAAATAAAGTAAGAGTCAGCATTTGCCTTGCGGACACTTTAGCTTTGACCTCCTCAGGAGGTTGAAAAAATAACCAAGCACATCTTGAGTTTCTCCTGCCTGCTCTAAATTTCCCCAGACAGCAGACACTAATTGCATTACTAACAATTACATTAATAATAAAATCATAACATTTTTATGGCCTGAGAGACATTAAAATATATGTTAGAATGGCTACAGGAAGGCTGCGCGGGTGGATTGCCTCAGCTCAGAAGTTCAAGACCAGCCTGAGCAAGAGTGAGACCTACATCTCTAAAAATAGCCAGGCATTGTGGTGGGCACCTGTAGTCCCACCTACGAGGGAGGCTAAGGCAAGAGGATCTCTTGAGCCTAAGAGTTTGAGGTTGCTGTGAGCTGTGATGCCACAGCACTCTACCTACAGTGACAAAGTAAGTCTCTGTCTCAAAAGAAAAAGAAAAAAAGAAGAATGGCTATAGGAAAACGTTTATAGGCATTTGATTTATTCAAAATTAGTAGGATTCTGGGCCCAGTGTGGTGGCTCATAATTCTAGCACTCTGGGAGGCCTAGGCTGGTGGATTGCTTGAGCTCAGGAGTTTGAGACTAGCCTGAGCAAGAATGAGACCCCATCTCTACTAAAAATAGAAAAACTAGCTGAGAGCTGTGACAGATGCCTGTAATTCCAGCTACCTAGAAGCCTAAGGCAGGAGGACTGCATCAGCCCAAGAATTTGAGGTTGCTGTGAGCACTACCCAGGGCAACAGAGACTTTGTCTAAAAAAAAAAAAAAAAAAATGGCTTGGCACAAGCCACATACACCAAGGCTGGAGGGTTTGAACCCCACCTGGGCCAGCTAAACAACAATGACAACTGCAACAAAAAAATAGCCAGGTGTTGTGGTGGGCACCTATAGTCCCAGCTACTTGGGATGTTGAGGCAAGAGAATTGCTTAAGCCCAAGAGTTGGGGGTTGCTGTGAGCTGTGACATTAGGGCACTCTACCAAGGGTGACATAGTAAGACTCTGTCTCAAAAAAAAAGGGGGGGTTCCACTTAAACTTACTTTAGAATTTAGGGAACTAGCACCATCCTCAAGAGTGTTCATTCAGCAAATATTTGAGGGTCTTCTCTGTATCAGGCACCACTCTTCGGCCACAGGCTTCAGCTTCCATGGAGCTCACATTCATGTTTAAGGGAGAATGAGTGGTGATTACAGGAGCCAGAACTTCTGAGTCAAAGGAAAAGGCAGTGGGTTAAAGATGTATAGAAATGTAAATGACACTAGAAGCTTAGCGTTGGTCTGCACTGGAATGAATGAAAGCTCAGATTTCTCAAAACACATTTGAAAAGAACTCAGCATTATAGTGAGTTAGAAGGAAGCACAGCGGTGGTTCTCCTCACCCAGCCTCCCGGTTCCTCTCTTTGGGCATTGGGTGTGGAGGCGAGTTGGGAGATGAGAGAGCTTCCTCAGGGAGAACATGTGTGGGTCCCCGGGGCTGTGGCCACTGGAGCTCCATATGGTGTCCTGCGTCCTGGCCCTGTTGAACGACAGTTGCTTCTAACAAGCTTGGCTTTGGCTTGAATGTCTTTGAAACTACCCCCACCCTCTCCAATTGCCTAAATCAAACTCCTAAAAAACAGGGCTGTTAAAGGAGTGGCCAAAGTGTCCCTGGAATGGGCAAAAGCAATTACTCAGTGTTTTCTACAGGCATACTGATTATAAATTAAAGAAAGGCCCCTTTGGAAAAGACAGTCTTTTAAGAGACCACTTAATGCTTAATTAAATGCAGTCCAAAACTCCACAGAGTAGCCCAGCCCAGCCAAGTAGGTTGTGTTAGAAATGGTGGCTAATGCAAAGTTTCCTTTTGAGATCCAGGTACAGAAATTCAGGCCCAGAGTGGTTATTCTCACACTTTGGGGCTACTATAATAATCATTACATCCCTGAGGTGTAACATGATCTCGGAAAATGTCACGAAAGAATCCCTCTGGATTGTTTGTGTCTTTAGTCTTCCTTCTCCTCCCAAGTTTCCATTTCTTGGCTCTGTTCTTTTCTGTAGTTGCTTTTCTCACTTTCTTTCTTCCCTTCCAATGGTATTGTTAGGTTGAATTCACCAGGTGTGTAAACTTCCTCCCTCATCTGACACTTCTTTGGCAAAAAGCACAGGTAGCCTGGCAGGCATTGTCAGGGTCAAGTTAAAAAATAACAAACCTGCCAATGCAGATTTCCTTCTCCTGCGCCTGGCATCAATGGGTTCTCAAAAAGACTGCTGTGGCCCTGATATTTCCCTTTTTACAGCTGGCATGGACTTGGCAGTTCATCTGTAGCTCACCATGTTTTTCTTACTCTGTCAGGACCAGAGGATGGCTGGCATTTCCCCTGGTCACCACCGCCAAGGAGATAAGGACAGGAGCAGAATGAATGGCTTTATTCTATTTAGAAAACATTAATTGGAGAAAGTACTGCTGTTAGGTCCCAACTTAAGCCTCAGTGGTCATTGTTAGAGGTTTTTTTGTTTGTTTGTTTGTTTTGTTTTGTTTTATTTTTCCGTGGTCTAGTAATAATCCTACTAGATTCTACTAGTGATAATCCTGTAGGAAAAAAACCATGAAAATAACATGTCTTTAAAAAAAATAACCTGGCATGCTCCTGGCATTACAAAGCTTCATCTAGCTTCCACAGCCCTTCTTCAGAAGGATGCCAGACTGTTGGCAAGCCTGCCTCGGAGTGGTACCGTCTCTAGCGACACTCCTCAGCCTTCCTGGGTGCCAACTGCCTCCTGTGCGCTCCCAGCTCCCAGCGTGCTGTCATGTAACAGTGAAGTGAAATGTTCAAATCAAGTTGCAAAATGGTTTTCTATGTACATTCTTGTATTTTCTTTAATAATAAAGAGGAGCGGTTCCTGTGGCTCAAAGGAGTAGGGCGCCAGCCCCATATACGGGAGGTGACGGGTTCAAACCTGGCCCCAACCAAAAACTCCAAAAAATATATAAAGAAATAAAATAATAAAGTGAAGTTATGTTTTTGTCACTTTCCTTAACTTGGTGCACATGTGCTGTGGGATTGGCCTGGTTCATAGTTGGCTCTAGCGAAGAAATTTCCAAAAAAGAATGTATGCCTGGGCGTGCGCACATGTGAAGGAGAGAGAGGTGGTGGTATCGTCTGTTTATAACTTGTATGTTTACCAGCTAAGCTCTGATTCTCCCTGTTTCCCGCTTTTACTGGGCCAGGTAGGAAGTATACTTCTAAGATGTCACTCTGCTGTGCACATCGACAGTGAAGGAAGAACTGCAGACACACAAGGGTGCAATGTCCATCAAGAAGGGGGATCTCCTGACAGGTGATATTCTTTCTTTTTAGAAGAATAGGTAGGCATTCTGCTAAGAAGGAAAAGTTAATGTATTTAGAACAATTACTGTTACGAATTTGATACTATTAAATGCTACTGAGTCATTAGGCCATTGAAATTTACATCAAACATCCAACAAATTCTAATATTAGTGGAGAGAGCAGAAAGTCTATTAAAGAACTCCTTGTTAGATACAAAATATTATCTAGTTTAAACATTCTAGGCACAGAGCAAGTAATTACGGTACTAGAATAGGCCAGGCATGATGGCTCACGCCTGTTATCCCAGCACTCTGGGAAGCTGAGGTGAGTGGATTGCTTGAGCAATTCAAGATCGGCCTGAGCAAGAGCAAGACCCTGTCTCTACTAAAAATAGAAAAACTAGTTGGGCATTGTGGTGGGCACCTATAGTCCCAACTACTCAGAGGTTGAGGCAAGACAATTGCTTGAGCCCAAGAATTTGAGGTTGCTGTGAGCCATGAGGCCAAAGTGCTCAACCCCAGGAAATAGAGCAAGACTCTGTCTCAAAAAAAAAACTGCCTTCCATTTGGTTAACGGCTAATATAATAATGCTAATAATTAAGCCTTCCTTAACTATCTACTCCCATCTCCTGAGATTAGCAAGGCACCACAGCTGTGGAACTGGGACTGGTAGCCAGTTTGACCTGGAGAAAATGACCAGTAAAAACCCTGTCGTAGAGTACAGTGGGAAGCAGTGTTTTTTTTTTGTTTGTTTGTTTTTTTTGAAGCAAAGCTTCACTGTGTGACCAGGCCAGCCCAGAGTGGGGAGCTGTGTCTCTAGAGCCTGTTTTCTGCTCCCTGCCTTCCAGTTTGTTCACACTGCTATTAGATTTACTTTCTAGACCCACAACACATAAAGGTCACAAAATAAAATCTTAACATCTTAGCCTGGCATTTAGGGTTTTACAATAGTGCTTTCTAAATTTTAATGTGTCTACAAATCACCTGAGGATTTCATTAATAAAGATTCTAATCCAGGGGAATCTTTGGATGGAGCCCAAGAATTTGCATTTTTAACCATCTCCCAGGTGATGCGGGCGCTGCTGTCCTGGACCCACACCTTGAGTAGCAAGTTTCTATCACACTTGGCCTGGCCCAGGGGTTATATGTCTTTTTAGTTTCATCTCTATTCCTCTCCACCGTGGACCTTACATTCTAGCAAGTCTGATGTTCTTGGCATCCCCTGGCAGTTCTCTGCCTTGTGTTCTGATTCCTGATATATCCTTCCTGCCTGCTAAGCCATTACTTTTCCTTCCAGACAGCTCGAATATCACCATCTCTGTGAAGCCTTCTAGCTAGCCCCTCCTTGGCCAACTAATCCTGCTGTCTACCAGTTCTCACAGCACTCTGCAAGTGCCACTCTTTAGCACTTATTACAAGTTATCGTAATTGTTTGTTTACACGATTGTCTTCCCAGTGAGACCATGAGCCTCACAGGGCAGGGGGCCAGGCCTTATCCATCTTGTAATCTCAGCACCTAGCATATAGCCCAGCACACAAGAGTTCCTTAATAAATATTGGTTGAACGAAATTTAAATGAATTTCTATCACTGCTTTGCAGAATAGTGGGGGGTTTTTTTGTTTATTTTGGGTTTTTTTTTTTTTTTTTTTTTTGAGACAGAGTCTTACTCTAACATCCTGGGTAGAGTGCCATCAGCTCACAGAAACCTCAAACTCTAGAGCTCAAGAAATCCTCGTGCTTCAGATTCCTAAGTAGCTGGGACTATAGGCCTGTGCCACTATGTCTGGCTAATTTTTCTATTTTTAGTAGAGATGAGGTCTCACTCTTGCTTCGGCTGGTCTGGAACTCCTGAGCTCAAGTAATCTTCCCACCTCAGCCTCCTGGAGTGCTAGGATTACAGGTGAGAGTCACCATGGCAAAATATTTTTAATGAGTCTAAGAAGACTCTAAAAAATAAAACTAGTAGAGTGGTGCCTGTGGCTGGGTGGTGCCTGTGGTTCAGTGGGCAGGGTGCTGGCCCCATATACAGAGGGTGGTGGGTTCAAACTCAGGCCCAGCCAAACTGCAACAAGAAAATAGCCGGGCATTGCAGCGGGCACCTGTTGTCCCAGCTATTCAGGAGGCTGAGGCAAGAGAATGAACTAAGCCCAAGAACTGGAGGTTGCTGTGAGCTGTGATGTCATAGCACTCTACTGAGGGTGACAAAGTGAGACTCTGTCTCTTAAAATAAATAAATAAAATAAACCTAGTAAAAAACGGTTTTTAAAATATTTTAACAGAGTGGAAGGGGAAATTAAAAGTATCATAGTTGCTATTATTGTGAAGTATAATTAACTATAATCATTAATAATATCTATTATTTATCTATTGAATGCTTACTATGTAACAAGCTCTTGTGCTAATTACTTAGATATAAAATTTCATTTAGCTTGTATAACAACCTTCTCTTTAGATAAGAATGTAAACACAGAGTTCAGGGGTTAGGTCCAATGCTGTAGTCCCAGAAAATGATATAGTTGGGATTAGAAACCTGACTTTTGGGTCCTGTGCATGCCCTTAGCCAGGGTTTTTGGTGCTGGAAGAATGGTTCTTGTTAAGGATCTGTTATGTATCTTCCCGCCAAGGCGTTGTCCTTTAAATCATACATACTCTAAATGTAGTGGGTCTCCCTCCAGGTCAGGGGCCTTACCTCTTTTCTGGGCCTTGCTCTCCTTTGGCAGTCTGGTGATGCTTATAGACGCCAATTCAGTACTATGTTTTTAAATGCAACACTCCCCGAAAACCCTAAGCTCCCCAAAAATTGAATCAGAAAGGAAACCAATTGTACTGAAATGCAGTCATCAAAATAGCATTAAAAATTTATTATAGAGTAAGATGTACCTTTTTATGAATGCTTGAAATACCCTATAGTAACAAATTTACTAACCACTTTAATTTTGAAGTATTGATGAGCCTAAACAATATTTTGAGATATATGCAACTACCAAAATGCGATGAAAAAACATCTGAGATCTCTACTGAAGATAAAATCACAAGTCTTGTTTAAGCACTGTAGTTTATTGTTTATATTCACAATAGAAGACAATACTAAATTTCCACACGAGGTTAAGACAATTATAGGTGTTATTTTTCCTTCCATCCAAGTTCATGGACCCCTAGAATTCTATGTTGGAGATGTATGTGTTCAGGGTAGCCCTGTGAACTTCAGGTTAAAACCTATGTCTTCCTTTTAGGAGATTTTGAAACATTCAAGGTTGTGCAGATAGAAATCAGTCAGGTGGAAAAAGTTGTTGCAGGTACAGAAATGCCAAAAAGTCAGTGGGCAGGTGTGTGCAGTGAAGTAGTATAATAAAGGGGAAGACGGGAGGAGGACGAGGAGAAGCTCGGCGTACTGGATCCATGCAACAGGCAAGAGGCTCTTCCTTTGGGGGGTGAACCCAGAGATTTTCAGAAGAGGATACAGAAGGCATAAAGTCCAAGCAATTGGGAGAAGTTCTGCCTCTGTCCTCAGGAGAAAGAGACACCTTGTGATGGCTAGTGATGCTGTACTGAGGAATCCAAAGGGCTCTGTGTCTGCAGTCATCAGGGCATGCCAGTTGGGAGGTGTCCTTGTCTTCTGACTCTGCGCTGACACACAGCATGGGTTATCAAACCACCAACTTCTATGTACTTTGACTGTTCAAATGGGAACAAATGACATAGTTTAAACCTAAAGCTGGCATGCTCATATATCTTTATTGATTTTGAACAGAGAGGCAGTCCAAAGTCTAGAGGCACAGATGGTATTTTGATTACCCCGAGATGGAAATTTGTCATTCTAGTGGCATCAGATGCCCTCGTCTGGTATTCAAGTACCCCGTGATCTGACCCCTCTTTTCCTCTTAGGGCCTATGACTTTTTTCTCATGGCAGTTAATACTCTGGAGAATGGGACCTATCAAAATTCTCTACCTACTCCCAGTTTATCTTCCTTTGCAAGTCCCAGCACCAATAATATTGTCTCCTTTATCCCAATCTCCAAATCTTTTCTGTTCTTCTCTTTTCTCAGGGTAACAAAGAGAGATTTTATTTAGGAAGAACAAAGAGAAAGTGTAGAGCACTTCCAGAGAGTTGGAAGTGGGTCCCGCTCATGAAGGAGAGAGGAGAGAGGCCTCAAATACATTTTATCCTTTATGACTCAGCTTAGATTCTGCCCTACCTATGAAGAGTTTTCTGAGCCTCTCCTCCTGTGTGTGATGGCCCCATGCTGGCAACAATCTCTTTTGCTCTGGATCTTCCATATTATGTTTCTCTCATCATGGACGTGTGTAACTTCTTTCCTCATTACTATGGAGAATAGCAGTTGTGGCCATTGAAGAAAACTTATCCTAAATAAAGCACCTGCAATAGGAGGGAATAAAAGGATCTACACTGAAAACAATACTATGGTCCTGGAAAGATGTATATCAACACATAGAATATGACTAATACACAAAGTAAACTTGAAGCATTAACCAAGGTTGTAAATATAATTGCCCGGGTATTACCCAAATGGTATGATATTATTGTGAATGGAATGTGGCAAGTAAATACATATATAACATATGTAATTATATATATGTACATATACACACATATATTTGGTTAAGAAAATTTTTTTTCTCATTAGTAGACAATAGAAGTTTAAGAAGACACAATATTTACCAGCCTGGATGACATCATCGGAGCATGCCTTCTGATGATTACTTTGGTGGCAGCTGAAGAATGGGTTATAGCAGAGAGAGAATCAAGGCAGAAAGATCAGTTGGCAGCCATTTAATTAGTCCAAGTGGAGACAGAATAAATTCCCACATGAGGGCTTTAAGTTTTCAAGTCTAGGTACATAGAAATATGTTGATGCCTTTGAGAGAGTATGTAGTGGAAAGAAAAGATTTTGGGGGCACTTGCAGAGCCCAAAGTTTTAGAGCTAAGAATGGTTTTAGCTCTAAAAACTGCTAGGATATAGGAAAAGCAATAGCCTCTCAGTCAAGGAACAAACACCGCATGCACTAGTAAACTGAATTAGTAGAAATATCGTGTTCCAGTTGGGACTGCAGAATTGCTACCAGGTGAAGGACTTTGACAGTTATGGTGACTTGCAAATTTTCTCATTTGAAGAACATTGAAAGAAACTGGGCATATTTAAATCTGAAGGAGAAAATAAGAGGATATGATTACTATCTCCAAATATGTGAGACGTAGACAAAGGAAGAGAGAATTAGGTAAGGTGATGGTAGATGGAAGTTACAAGGAGACAAACTTATGACTTATTCTAAGAAAGAATTTATTAAACAGTGAGAGTATCCAAATAGTGCAACGAATGGACTTGCAGAGCTGAGACAAGTCATCTGCAAACAGGTCAAGCAGAAACAGGACAAAACTTCGGTCATATGCTTTGTTGAGAGGAATTTCCAGTCTACAGGAGGGAGGCACAGGGTATCTTCTACTCTAAAACCCTTAGCTATTCTCCAAGGAATGCTTCCTTACTACTTTTCTGTGCTGGTCAATGTAAGCCCCTTTTCCTATGCTCATGAAGAACCTTAGGGTCACTGTGTCATACTGGCCCCACGGAGTGCGGTAATAGTTTGTCTGTCTCAGACAGCCTCGCTTTGAGGGTAGAGGTTGTCTTTTAGCTATATATGTCTATTGCATAGTGGAGTGTCCAGCACAGAATATCAGTAAATGCTCATCAAATTTTGAATAATTAAATGAATAGAGGTGATTTGGGTTTATCTGCTGTAAAATTTTAGTAGAGGGATCCAAAGCAGGGAAGTTTCAGTTTGCAAAATTACCAGCAGTGAGAAAGTCTCATTCTCATAAATCATATGTTTTCTTTCCCTCTTTTTCCCTAATGTAGGCTCATTTATCAGAAATGTGAGGGCGTTTGATCATAATTGAATGAAATCACCTTATCTGAAAAGTCACAGTGTGCTTTTAGGGTGGAAGAAAATCATGAGAATTCAAAGTTGCATTAAATTAAAATTAATTTAATTTTAAATTAAAAATTTAATTAATGAAAATCTAAAAGCATCAAATACCAGTGGCTATTAAAAGTTCAACAGCTAGAAAAAGACCAAGGTACATACAGGAGTAACAGCATGGAGTCGACTTACATAGGTTTTGAGCAGTTGAGCATCATGTGATCACACCCACATTCTTGGGAATCATTTGACATCGCAGGTGGTTCTCCCAAAAGATCTAGTTTCTCATCTATCCTTTGATATTATTTGCACACTGATTACAATGCCCAGAGTTGTCAGTCTATATTAACACAGATTGTTGCTGAAATTGCCATGGGGCTAAAATATATGGTTTCTTGTATGGGGAATTGTCCAAACATGGCTTGTGCCTGCAGGTTCAGGAGACTTAATTTGAGTGAAGATGCTAGTCTGTCATCAAAAATATGTAAAAAAAAAAAAAAAAAACCCTGCAAATCAGATCTGAGAACATTTCCTATGTGCAGCTATTATCCAGATATGGAATTTAAAGCTACGTTATCTCCTTAGATTTACACTGGAGCCAGTGAGAGAATGCATTTATTTATAGAAGAAAGGCAAAATTCCTCTTATGGGAAAGGAGACAATCTATTGCTTTCCACCACATTTCGGGTGGCAGGGCTGCCTGCCGTGCCTGACCACCACGCAACCCCAGACGGTTCTTTCTGGCTCTGCACACTCAGGGCAGTGTGGCACTGTTAATGGTTGTTACCTAGTTACAAAGAGAGTTATTACATCAGAAGGGGGCAGTTGTGTGTGTGACGGGAGTGACTGTAAAGGGAAAACGAGGTGCCTACTGCCAGTATAAATGTTTCTTATCTTAACAATGTAATAATTGTAACCAGGACTGAGAGGGAAAATAAACAGACCCCAATGTTAATATTAAACCCTCTTTCACAATGCTGAATGGAAACAGATTCAGCTGTCATTTGAGTAATTTTCACTAATAATAAGGAATCTTACAAGTTAAAATCTCCTGTTTTATATCATCAGTGTTGACAGTACAGATGGATCAGTCTGCTCATTCACATAATTCATCTGAAATTGCCCTATCATAGGAGGCTGAAGAAAAGATCTCTGTGAGACACGGGACTGTATGTGTGTGTCTGTGCATATGTGTGTGTGGTGACTGAATCCAAATCCTTCAGTAAAAGGATTGTTCTGTGAAGTCTGGATTTGGTCAAGGGGCTACATTTGGGCATCTGGAGGGCCACAGGCCCCCACCCCCAGAAGTGTGTGTATGTGTGTGCACATTTGTGTATGTTATGTTTGAGGCAGGTTGTCACCCAAATGAGACATGGTCTTAAAAGCTCAAATTTCAATGTGCCGAAGGTTCTGTAAACGGAAAACATGAGTACTACAGCAGACTAAGGCCACTGGCATGCTGCACTTAGAGGGTAGAGCAGCCAAAACAGACACACGTGGTCCTTTGAATCAAAGCATATACAGATGGTAAGGATTTTTCCCTCCGCGACTTGCACTATACGGAGTTTTGGGAAGCAGGAGCAGGGGCATCTCATATTGGCCATTAGGGCAGGCAATTCAGTGAACTGCAAATGGTGGGTTCTGAGGAGAGGTCTGATTCAGAAGGCAGAAGGGTTTAAGCACAGTGGGCTTCATCCTCTGATAAAATTCCCAAGATAGTCACTAACATCCAAATTTGACTTCTAATTAATCTTAAATTCATTGAAAATTTGGTCTGATGGGATGCCAAAGAGGAATCCCAAGGGTTTGTTCCTAGCATGTTTGTCCCACTCAGCTCATGTGAAGCTTCTGGTCTTACCTGTCAGCAAGATTCAGGACTGTGGGTCGGAGCCTCTCAGTAAATGCTTACATTAGATGCTGTGCTTCTCTCATTTTCTCTTTATAGGACTAAAACAAGCACTTCCAAAGTCAGCTTGCAGATTTCCAAGAGGGCTTGGAAGAACCGCTATCTTCATGAGGAGAGACATTGTGGAAAGGACTAGCTTAAACAAACCAACTCTGAAGTATCACAATATTTAAAATTTCTTTCCAGAGGTTTTAAGTCAGCATTCAAGAACTTAAAAGTGACAAAAAAGAAAGCTACCCTGAGGATCTCAAATGCTGCGGTGCGCAGAAGAAACTGTGAGGACGGTGGTCTTCCTGACATTTGCACTTATACTGAAAGGCCAAGGCCAGGGAGGCTAGGACTCTACATTGGATGCCCACAAACCTAATCTCAGGAGTTGACTCAAGCCCCATTTGAGGCAAATTCTCTAAAATATCAAGGGACAAAAAGGAAAAAGCAAAACACCTGTTGATAATTTCCCACACAACATTTTTATCTTTCAAAAGACTAAAGGGAGTCTGAGCTTTAGAGACAGTTTCCCCTTGTTGGAAACAGAGCAGGCCAATAGCACCTTTAAACACTTACCTGCTTTTCAAGCAGCCGAGGGACGCGAAACCTGCAGAGAGCTCAGGGAGGGCAGCCCCAGGAAGGCCCTGCAGAGGCGCTTCATTAACCCGATTAAGCAGGTGGATGGAGAGGGCCTCGCTGATAATTTACACCTTGCTAATGAAGCGTGTGACTCTTAATCTCCTCCAAACAACATACACTCATGAAACTCTGGTACAAGGAAAGGGGAAATTAATTAGGTGAAAAAACTATGAGATTATAGCAGAGGGATTCCTGCAAGGCAGCCATAACCTGGGTGGTTATTCACTTTAGCCTTTCTGAAATTAATGGCTTAGCTGTCAAGTAAACAAGTTGTGGCACCTTTTGGGCTTATGTGAAATTCAAAAGCAGTACATCATTATGTGTCTGATTTTTAATTTCTTCTAATATCTTAGAAAATCACTATGATGGAAATGGTTTTCCTGACTTCAAGTGAGTAATTTTAAAGTATTTGACTATAGTACAGCTATTTATAGACGATATTTGCAGAAGATTCACTTATATATTTCTTTTTTTTTTTTTTTCTTTTCAAGATAGAGTCTCACTCTGTCACCCTTGGGAGAGTGCTGTGGTCTAATAGCTCACATCAACCTCAAATTCCTGGGTTCAAGCAATCCTCTTGCCTCAGCCTCCTGAGTAGTTACCACAGACTCCTACCACAAAGCCAAGCTAGATTTTTTTTTTTTTTTTTCCAGCAGAGACAGAGTTTTTCTTTTGCTCAGGCTGGTCTGGAACTCTTGAGCTCAAGCGATCTACCCACCTTGGCCTCCCAGAGTGCTGGGATTACAGGTGTCAGCCACCATGCCCAGCCCCCACTTTTATATTTCTTATAATTTATTTAAAAATGTTAAATTGCAAAATAATTCTTGTATCTATGCAAGCTGATAAGGGAATTTTGTGTCCAAAAGAAAACATTTTAAATGGATAGTTAGAATTATTACAAAAATGGTATTATCAGTTTAGTGGAGCTAATATTTATTGAGCATTGATATATATCAAGTACAAGCCAAGTCCTTTCAATTCACTAACTTGTTAGTCTGCCCATCTCAATGAGGTAATCATTATTAGTGTGTCTGCTTATAGGTGAGTAACTTGAAGCCACAGCATGTTTTCTTTTTTACTTGTAAATGAAATAAACCAGATCTTAAAGCCAAGAATTAATTTATATTTAAAATTTTTAATTATTATTTTTTCCCAGGCTGGCGCACTGGGTGTGATCATAGCTGTTACCTCAAACTCCTGGACTCATGTGATCCCCCCACCTTGGCATCCCAAAGTGCTGTGTTTATAGGGATGAGCCCCTGTGCTTGTCCCCTATAAAGAATTTAAATCACAAAGCCTTTCCCATATTTAGGGGAAAGTATGGAAATGACCTACAGTTTTATACCAGTCAGAGTTGTAAAACGGATATGTTTTCCCAGATGAGCTATGCTGGTGAGCTGGATCTAGACTTAAGTACACTGTGGTTTCGGGCAGGTCACTTCTCTGCTTCAGTGCTTTTATTTTGTCATTGGAATGAGTGTTGTCTGAGATGGTGGGAGAAGCCCCACACAGCAAGGGTCATGCCTGTCCCGCTGTCCACACATCACCCTGCACTATTTGGGTTCTGCACTCAACTTCATGGCAGACTCTTCAGTCTAACCAACAGTGTCAGTGTTTTGTTATTGTTGTTGTTTGGTTGGTTGGTTGATTGGTTTGGTTTTTGAGATAGAGTCTTGCTGTTACCCAACTGGAGTACAGTGATGTCAACACAGCTCACAACAACTGCTAATTCCCGAGCTCAAGTGATCCTCCTGCCTCAGCTCATGGCTTTAATTATTTAAAGACTTACAATCTAACGTGGTTACATTAAACCAATCAAGCATGATCTATGTGTATTTGACTTAATAAAATAAATTAAAAAAAAAAAGATGTACAATCCACCATTTTAAAAATGGCTTTCTGTTCTCTGCCAAAATCCTTTTGTCAGAGACTCCCCAGACTGTCCTTTGCCTCACAGCCACCCTGCGCTCTAGGCAGGTGGTGCTTTCACTGTGCCATTCCTACTCCCATCCCTGGACTCCCTGCATTCTCCCTGTTTGGAATGCCTTATTCTTTGCTGCCAGTGCAGGTCTTACTCATCCCATAAGACCTCACTCAGTTCCTAAATTCATTCAACCACTGGCCTATCTGTTTAATCGTTCACAAAACCTAGAAAAGTTGCAAGGACCCAAAAGTTATTGGGACCAGGCCCGGGCCTTCAGGAACACATTGTTCATAAGGGCAGCACCATGTCGAGGCACAGCAGTGAGAGGTATTCAGGGCTGGCCCAGTTAGGGTAAGATGAGAGGAGGTGTCTCTCAGTGTGAAGCAGGAAGAATAGATGAAGTTGGGGAGGTGATTCAGGCTAGAGGAACTCCAAGGCATGCAATTGTGAAATGTCAAAAGATGTTAGGGGAACTTCAGACACTGTGGCATCATTGAGCTGGGGAGAGGGGGTAGCCATGGGGCTGGAACAGCAGCAGAGGCAGATGAATAGGGGCCATGTCTGCAAGCTTCTGTTCTCTGTTCTCAGGCAGTGAGGTCCCTGTAGGTCCTGGGAGTTCACATTCTAGGTGTAAGTGGTGGGCTGCAGGAGGGCCAGGGGACACAGTAGGCACAGCCAGTGTCCAGTGGGGACGTGGGTGGCTGCTCTAGGCCCACTGAGTGGCCACATGAAGCACACGCAGTTGAGGAGGCAGCAAGCAGAAGTGGCCACCAGAAGGGTGGCAGGGGCTCGCTCAGGGAGCTGCTGGTGGTTGAGTGAAAGGCTGTTAGTTGTTTTTGTTCTATGTTTGCAATTTCTTCAGTTAGGTCCCTGAAGATATAGTTGTTGTTTTTTTTAAATATATACATAAGTTTAGGGGCTTTCCCCTACTCTATTTCCTCTGAGTTTTATATTTCTGTTGCTCTCTGGGTTGTCTTTAATGGCTCAGGCCTTCCTCAAAAGTACCATTTAAGTCTGGATAACCATTTAAGTCTGAGCACGAGGCACTATCAGCCAACTGAAGGTTCTGTTACACAGGGAGGATTTGCTGTCGGGGCTTACGGTGGGGTGGCTGGGCATGACCTGGTCTTCATGTTGGGAGACCCTAAGTTTTCAATATTTTTTCTCTGGGCCTATTCATTTTCTTTAGAGAAGAATTCTCTGATTTCCTGCCTGTGGGACATGAACAGGAGTGATATTCAGCTGGTGCAAACCGGTGTAGTCATACCAGTTGTTAAAATGTCGAAACTCTTAATACTAGTGGCACATAGCCACTGTCCTGAGACCTCAACTGCCCCTCACTCCAGCCACGCTGAGCCTGCCAACTCACAGCAAAGGAGTTCGAGGCTGCAGGGCCCTGCCTCAATGCTAAGCCAGTGTCCACTCTGGTCGGTGCCCAGCTGCACTGGCTGTATTTAACATGCTGAAAGCAAGGCATGTCCCTGGCATTCTGGCATAGCAGGAAAAGGGGGCTGGGTGGTCTTACTCTGTGAGAGCCAAACTAGCTCCATTTTGTTGTTTACAGCACAAGCTCCATTCTTGGCTGTTTACAGCACAAGCCCCATTCCTGGCTGTTTACTGCATAAGTTCCATTCCTAGCCCTTCCGCCCCAACCTCTGCCAGTGAAACCTGCAGGGCCACTCCCTGCTGCCTCTCCCCCACCCCAGGTTGCACAGGCACTAAGCTGTAAACTGAGTCACCTTAGGCAAGCAGCTGCTATAATAAACAATAAGTTTCTATTACCTTGAAATACAGGTAATCAGGCTGCACCAACTCTAGCCCCCGGTTAAGGGACTCCCCACCCCTCACCTGTACCAATCCAAATTTACCTTTACTAGTGAAATCATCAGCTACCAATGCAAATCCTCCTTTACTTCCTCCTTTACTAATGAAATCACCAACCACCAATCAAAAGGGTACTCGTACCGGACCCTACCCCTCTTGCTTTCTGTACCCATAAAAACTTCCTCCACCCCAGGTTCAGGGCTCTTCCTCGGCTTGCATGCCAGGAGAGACCAGACCCGGGTTTGAATAAAACCTCACCTCATGCCTTTTACATTGGAGTGTGTCTCGGATTCGTCTGTTGGGACTATTTGGGAGAATAATTTTTGGGCATAACAACTCAGCCTGCAAACTGTCATCCTTCTGCCTTTTAATGAACCCTTCCCTTCTTCGTGCCTATGAGCTGTGCTGATCCTCCGGTTCAGTTCTTCAGGAGCAGCCCCAGTATCTCCTGCTGGTGCAAAAGAGGGCCGGTCACTTGGCTTCTGGCTGAGCAGACAAAAATGCAGGGCTGTATTCTCCCATGTAAAAGCCCCACCCAGTTTCATTTCTTTTTAATAATATTTGTGTCTCTGAATCCTGACCCCTTCTGGGTTCTTTGGCACAAAATCCACTTGTTGGGTTTGGCTTGCTCTGCCTTTGTTTTTGGTCTGCCTCTTCTGCAGGTGCTAACATTTTATTTGCTTTCCTTTGCTGAGACAACTACTGCCTGGCCGTCTGCTTTCTATCTCCAATACTTTTGTGATATCTTGGCACTAATTTCTCATGGACATGGAGAATTTCTGTACTCTTCCAGTCACTCTGAGCTGCTTGGAAGAAAACTGTTATATTAGTCAAGACTCATTGATTGCCCAGAAAAGAAACTAACTCAAATGAATTTAAGCTTAAGTGAGAAGAGTGTTTCAGGATCCAGGGGTTTTCTCTTAGATGAAAAGGAGGTAGCCATGAAGCTGAAGTGCAAAGCCTCAGGGCTTTCTGTTTCTTTTTTCTTCTGGGTATTTATAATTAATTCCTTTCTTGTTTGCTCTGTCTCTCTCTTTCTCCTCTTTCCTGTAATGGAATATGGCCTCCTTGCAGTTCCTGAGTGTACCTGCTATTAGTCCAGGTACCAATAGAATTTAGCTAGCTGCCTCTCTGACCCAGTTCCAAATTTTGAGGAAGAAATGAAATTGGTACAGCTTGGGACAGTCCCAGCCCACCCAATACAATCCACAAAGACCCAGGTGGGTGAGGAAGTCCTGCTTTGTTACTATTATATGGCAGGGTGGAGAGATATTGTGAGAAGGGGGGAACCACTGTGATCTGGGCAGATGCACCACAAGGTGTCAGCTACAACACAGGGGAAACAGTTAGTTATTTGCTCACCTAATTTTCTCCAATTTTATTTAGGGCAAAGGGAGGCAGGGTGTGGGAGGTATTCATAGCTGCTCTGGAAAGTTGTAGCAGTCTGTAAGAACTGAGGCAGTCACGGCAGAAGCTGGGCCCACCAGGTCTTGGAGTGTGCCAAGATCTTCTGAGAGGAGTTTGTCTTGGTTCCTGGGTCTCTCACGGGATGGACTCGCTCTGTTGCCTTGGGGCCCAGTCAGCTATTGTTCATAGCCTTGGGCCAGAACCTACATTATTTATTTGGGGGGGGTGTTTTTTTGTTTGTTTGTTTACTTCCTCTATTTTCAAAGGGAAATAACTGGCCAAAATTTGCTTGGGGAATTTTTCAAATAAATATGGCAACCCACAAACTGGAATATTTACCAAGTTCCTCTGAATATTACATGCCAAGTAAGAAGTTTTACGTTAGAATTCCATGTCCCAAGTGACACAGTTCATTTTTCTAATGAAATGTTTATTGAATAGGGCAAAAGAAAGCAAGCACATGTGCTACTTATGCTAATGACCATTTGATAAGTAGAATGCAATTTTCTCTTTAATCAACCTAGTGCCCATCATGTTTAATTAGTAATGCACTGGTGACAGTCCACGCAGGGCTGGAAGAAGAGGGGTGACCAAATGCTGCTTTGGACTCTGCAACCCTCAACACTGTGCACGTGACTTCACAGTTAAATGGGACACAACTCACAGGCCTGACATCCATTTCCAATTCCTTCTGTGGATACAGAGGACTCACTGCATGTATCATGAAATTCTTCTGGAAATGAAGTACTTTTTGAATGAAGTTATAACAATATACTCTTCGTATCTGAGCAGCATTATGATAATAACTGGTGAAGCACCAAAATAGAAAGTACTTTTCGAATGATGCTTTAGTTAAACATTGTATGTGCAGTAATAGCAAAATTAGAAATAAAACCAATAAAGAGATGGATTCCTTTGTTTTTTTCTAATATTGCAGACCTTTAGAATTCTCCCTGCCAAGGACATGTTGACTTTCCTACAGTGGGTGAGTCCGCATGCCCCATGAGTGGTACTTAGTCATGTTCCCAACCACCATGTCACTTTCCTAGTGATATCCTCTGAAATTAGCCCTGAAAAACAGACATTAGTTTTTCTGGATATTTATTAATATCCAGAAGACACGCAAAATTTTTTTAGACATGCAAAATTTCCCTATACCAGTTCCATGAGACAGACTGTGTAAAGAAATGCTTACCATTTAGGGCGCTCCCTCGATGATGTTGATTTATGAGACCGTAGGGCTCATTGGTCCTTGAGAATGTTGGTCTCTAGGTAAATGTCCAAAAGGAGCATCATTTATTTAGTTATTCAGTTATTTATTTTTGAGACATGGTCTCACTCTGTTGTTCAGGCTAAAGTGCAGTGGTGTTATTATAGCTCGCTGCAACCTCAGACACCTGGGCTCAAGGGGTCCCTCTCCTCCAGCCTCGCAAGAAACAGCAGTTTAACCTCAGGTATGAATAGCTGAGTTAATCACGCTCACACCACTGTCACCCCTGTCTCGCCCCCATTCATCCTCATTTCCACAGGCATGCTTTCTAATGCACAGCATGTTTTTCCTCCGATATATATTTATCCTTGGAAGATATGCAGTTTGGACTTTTTGGCATATGTATGATTTTAATGTAAATAAATGATGTTGTACTATTGATCTCATTCCAGTTCAGGCTTCCTCTCCACACTGCTATTTGTACTTAGATGCTCATTGCTTTTGACCACCATACAACAGTGTCTGTTTCTGCCTTATTTTTGTCTGCCTAGTCCCAATACTTCACTGTTATGAAAATGCTGTCATTAATATCTTCACATATGGTCACCTTGGGACCAGTGTGAGAATCTCTCTCAGGTCAGGTATGTGTCATAAATAGTATCAGATTCTATTATGTGTTAACGACATCGGCGTACCCTCCCACCAGCAGTGCATAAGGGCATAATTTCCTGCAGCCTCTTTGACTTTCCAATGTTGGGCTAATCTGAGTTATTTTATTATTGTTTTAATTTATATACCTCTGGTTACTAGTGTTGTGTCTATTTTTTCCACGTATTTGCTAGTGCTTGGTCTCCTTTGTTGTGAGTTGAATATTTATATCTTTGGACCATTTTCCTAAGGGCGTTCATGGCTTTTTATATATTGATCTTTAAGGGATCTCTGTTTAGTCTAGATTTTAATATGTGTTGGTTTTACCCAGTACAAATATCTTTTCCTTACTTATTATCCACTTGTTAACTTTCCCTTTTTCTTTTTTGAGACAGTTATACTTTGTCACCCTCTGTAGAGTGCTGTCACATCACAGCTCACAGCAACCTCAAACTCTTAGGCTAAAGTGAAGCTCTTGCCTCACCCTCTCCACTAGCCTGGACTATAGGCGCCCAGCCACAATGCTCAGCTATTTTTAGAGATGGGGTCTCATTCTAGCTCAGGCTGGTCTCGATCTCCCGAGCTCATGCAATCCATCACCTCGGCCTCCCCGGGGTGCTGGGATTATAGGCTGAGCCACCCTGCCTGGCTTGTTCACTTTCCCTACAGTGTCTTTTATTGGATAAAAGTTACCAAATTTAATATTTTGTGTCAACCTAATAATTTTTCCTCTTATGGTTTATATTTTTAGGAATTTTAAATCCTTTGTTGCCCTAAGTTCACAAAGATCTTCTCCACATTTCTTTTCCTTTAGAAGTTTCTCCATTTAGGTGTAAATCCAGTTTTATTTTTCTTCACATAGTGAATCAGTTCTCTAATCTGTATTATCATAAACGACCCATTTTTTTCTTCACTGTTTTGTGATATGCTTTTCTTACATACAAAGTTCTTGGTACAGAAGAAAAGTGTCATATATTTAGATATAATTTTGTTACATATTTATTGAATGGTCTATTTTTTAGACTCACTATTCTGAACGTTGGTCTATTCCTATATCAAACAAGTATTGTTTCTCAAACAAAAATTCTTGTTACCAGGGTTCGTTGCACATCTGAATATTTCATAGACTGACTTATGATCCTCCTTCCCCTTTGCTCTTCTTTCTCAGAAGTATTTTAGATATTCCTGAATTTTTATTCTCCTATATTCAAATTAAGATGAGTTTATTAAAGTTTTAAAACAATCCTCCTATAATTTTGATTAGAATTTTAAAAAACAGAAATGATAATATAGATTGAGTCATGTCGGCTGCTCTCGACACCTGGGCTCTGGATCCTCCTGATGTTTCCTTGTTGCCCCCAGCTTGTATTGAACTGGCACTGAGGTCTTCCTGCCCCAGCTCATGAGTCACGGCTGTACACAAGGCCTTCTAGGCAGTGTGGGAGAAGACCAGGGCCCCACAGCGCAGCCTTCCCTCCAGAGCCTGTGCTGCGCACAGCACCTGACCCAGTGCTTTCCTTTCCCTTGGGCCCCTCTCACCTTGGCAGCACCTCCAGGCTTTTGTGCTAGAAGCCACTACCCTCAGTTGTGGGCCTTCCTCTTGGGAACCAGATGTCTCTCAATAGTGTGTTTCTTCCCTACTCCAAAAAATAAAACTTCCTTATACATTTTTCAAATAATTTAAATAATTATTTAAATTATTATAGTAATTCTGTGGAATAAATTGGGCAGTTGGTATCATCCTGGGCTTCAGGAAAGTCACGGGCATCCCTAACAGCGCAATGTCAGAAGGAAGTCAAAGATGAGCTAGAGTTCCTACTTCTTGTATCATCCAGAGGACAGTAAGTGTCTACAGGAAGGGAGAGAGGCAGGACAGGAGTCAGCAGTCTCCCTCTAGTCTCTGCCCGCCACGACCTCAGCACTGGTCTCAGAGCATCACGTGGGGGCCTGGGTCTTCGTTTTCTTGTGTCTGGAAGGGGCTCGGTAACCCTTGAGGGCACTTTCCAATTCCAAAATTTATCAGATTCTGAACACACCGAGTAGAACCAAGGCTGCTTTATGGGAATTTCAACCTTTTGGTTTTTCTTGTTCTTTTCTGCTCAAAGTGCCTATGAAAAATGAAATGGCCAAAAAGCCAATAGCCTGGAGGGTTGCCACAGAGCTCTGTAATTAACAAGCTGCAGATATGGCTTCTGGAGAAGGTTAGTGGTTGGGGGTTTTTTTATAGTTGTTCTTTAGCAACTGAAAGATGATGCCATTCCTGATGTTTGTTTCCTATTCCTGAAAATTAAGCCCACTCATGAGGGAAACAGTGCTAAGAATCATCGATGTACTTTAACAATGAAACAAAGCCCAGAGCCCTGATCAGGCAGAGCTAAAGCGATGACAGAAAGGGACAGAAATCCCTGTTTGATAGACAAAGGAAAAGAACACGGCCTTTATGCAAAAGTAGCATTTGGGGCGGCGCCTGTGGCTCAAAGGAGTAGGGCACCGGCCCCATATGCCAGAGGTGGTGGGTTCAAACCCAGCCCTGGCCAAAAAAACAAGTGGCATTTGGCTCATAAAGTAACCAATAACATGTTTTTTAAAAATGAAGAGGAGTTCAATAAAAGAAAACAATACCAAGGAAGAAGGCAATTTATTAAAAACCCAGAAAAATTATATTTATTATCAAGATATAGCCCCCAGTGGGAGAAAAGAACCCAACCTTCAGGAAGAACCAGAGGAGTCCAGGAGAGGCCCAGAAGGATGAGTGGAGGTGGAGGCTATGTGTAAACCAAGAAAGGCAGGAGGTGGTGCTGAGTACCATCTTGTACAGCAGGGATGCCTGGGTTGTTAGGCTGAGAAGAGCCAAGTCGTCTTCTGTAGTGATATTGGGTCAAGTGTGACAGTCAACACAATTCTGTTTCCCTTGCCTTCCATGTGTCAGCTTTCCAAAGACGAGGAAGTATTCCACATGTAATTGTTTGTCAGCAAATTCAATGCTTTTGTTCACATAGGCAAGGTGATTCAATCTCATAACAGGTTTGGCTGATTTTTTATTTTTGTCTTTTTTGGGGGAATTAGCAAGATTTTAGTAGGACAGTATCTCAGTGCTAGTATTTACCTTTAAAAAAATCTCTTACTGTATATGATCCAGCAATGAGAAAGAACTCTCTAGTTGTTCATTAAGAAGGCACTGAGGAACACATTCTTTGATGTGATAGAAACAAAGAATTTATAAAAGACCAAAATTCTGTTGAATGTAAGCCAATGGTAAAGAATTTTATTCATCTGTATTTCAGTGAAGTCCCTAATTCAGAAACTAACCTGTTGTACACATGAGGACAGCATTTTGGCTACAGATCTGAAATTAGTAGTTGGCTAAGCCTTTAAAGTGTGGTGTAAATTGCAAAACAGGAGTTGGGTGTCTGAAAGGCTCAGACTGTAAATACTAGGTTTCTATATTGTACATTATTTGAGAGTGTTTGGGGCACTTCAACCTTTGAGAGTCTCCAGAGTGAGATCCTGTGCTCTCACTTGTTCATGATGCCACTGAGAAAACTCTGTAAGAGCAGAGAATGGCATGGGGAGAGGCCCCAGGGCTCCGTGCCCACTGTGGCCCCTGCAGCTGGCCCTGCCACCCCACGTGCCTCCCCCAGCACCAGGCTTCCTCACTCCCAGTGTTCCAGCCATGGCCTCCTCTCAGGTCCTCAGAGAACTTGCTCTCTCCTCAGGGACTGTGAGCAGAGAGGGAGAGAGAGCGAGCTGCCACTTTCCAACCTCTGCTTCATACAGGCAATTCCTCTTTCTCCTTAAGATTTCAGCTCCAAAGTTACTTCCTCAAGAAAAGCTTCCCATCCCCAAAAGGATCTGTGCCCTTTCTCTTCCAGCATCCTCAAAGGCAGGAACCCTGGGGCTTGCTCACATTGTTGAAACCTGAGCCCCAGTGCGGTGCCCGGCTCATCACAGGCCACAGAAGTTCTCTGGTGGACATATGAACAAGGTACCCAGGATGGAATTGTCCTGCTTCAATGAAACATCTTAGATTTTGAACAATAGGACTGGAAAGGATCTCAAGAAATCATTTGACCTTTTCCCTAGTTTTTAGGAGTAGGTGACGATCAGATGGAATAGTCTGTTCCTAAAACAGTGTGTTGGTTAGAACGTCTGTTATGTGAATAAGCCTGCACGAGAGACTGTGGCAGGAATTCATCTTTGGGTCTGAGATTGCAGGGAACACCAGCAGGTGCATTGCGGACTGCCTGGTGGCTGCACTGCTTGTCCTTGGATACAGATGTTGTTCTCTTTATCCACGGTGAGGCAGTGGGTCCTGCACTCTGAGTTCCTACAGGTTCAGCCTGTGAGGCTGTGGAGGGACCGACCTGTGGGACCACAGGCTGCTGCTCAGCCCAGTGCCTTGACTATGGACTTTTAATGTTTTGTTTGTTTGTTTGTGAAGTATCTGGTCTTTAAATTGTTCTGCTGAGAGGAAAAAGTAGAAACCTTCCTTAAAGAAAAGTTGGCCAGCAAGCATTTAGAAGTGCCATGTCTTGCTTGTGTCTGTTTTACTAAGATGCCCTAATAACAGAGGCAGTTTATCATTGATATTCCACTTCCAAATGGGTGTCAGGAAAGGCCTGTATATGTCAGCTCTGGTTACTCTCTAACCTTGAAAGGCCTGTTTTCTCCTTTTGCCAATTCGTCTATGGGGCTTATCAGGAAGAGAGGATTGCTGTTGCTGTCTAGTGCCCATAATTAATCCAGAGGCAGTGAGGATTTAGGTTCACTGATTGTGGCTGACTTCAAATTAAAAAGTCACCGTTAGCGCATGAAATAAACACCATATGTTATAAACAAACCCTTTGAGTGACGTAGAATGTCACCTAAGATACGTCCCGGGGTAGACACAGGTTGTTACTTAGGGTAGGTGATTTCGTACACACCCACTGGTATTTCTCAGAGATGTTACAGACACATGGATGGCACTCTGCTTTCCCTTCAGTCAGTCCCCACAAAATGGGTGCTGATTTTAAATATGAATATAGTTCAAACCTCAAATTACTAGCCATGGACATTATCTTTCTCTTTACCGGCAATGTGGCAAGTACAAACAAAGGCAGACACCAGTCCGGTTGGTTTGTGTAATCCAATTGCTGAGTTGAGCTTCTTTTCTTGTTCCTGCCATGACTAATTTGTGGTTTCACAAAGTGTTTCTGAATGTCAGACACATCAATTATAAGAGATGGGCAAGATGCATAAGGAGGCCGTAAGGGGAGGGGGCCTAAAAAATGTTTATGAGAAATTAGAGATTGTTGCCAGAGGCTGTCCTACAACCTTTATAAGAACAAATCTCTGATTTAAGAAGACAGCTGGATTATATCCCAAATAAAGAACAAACGCTGTCCACTCCCAATCAGAGCAGCTAGTGGCCCCATTTCTTCTCACTAATTGGTCCTCTCCTCTCCTTCAGCTTTGTGAGATAAACACCCCCATGCTCTGTTCGCCCTGCAGACACTGCTGCTTTAAGGGAAGGCTGAGCTAGGTGTTCACAGAGTCTCTAACATGTTTATTTTCCATGGCTGTAGTGATTTTTCCCCTACTGGAACTCTATTATGTTCCCTTTTGTTGTCATGGCTGAAGCCTGTTGTTTCTGCAAAAACAATAATGGGCCTGAAGATTAGGGTTGCATTTTATGTTCCTAGCAGCCCAGCAGGGCACCATATTTGTATCAATCCTATAAATTCCTGGCATCAGGCCCCTTTACTCCTAGTAATTAATCTTTTTCATAAATGCTGTCATGTTTAGAGCCATTTTATTAAGTTTCTGGTTTCTACATTTTCTATGTGTCACTCCTTTGCCTCATTAGTGTCAGAAATGAAAACAGAAAAACAACAACAGAACAGCCCCATGGACGGGTCCTTGCTTCCAGTTATGGCTGTCTTTTCTTAGCAGGGAAACCCAGAAGCAGAGGTCATCATCTTCATCTTTATAAACACTAGCCCTCACTTCCAAGCTCTGAGCATGGTTTGTTAGATGTGGGTGCTTTTTGGGTGTGAGAAGCTTAAGCAGGAAGGCAGACTTAACTTCTTTAAAATTTTAGTCTCTCACTCCCTTGTCAAAATGCCAGAGCTAGGGAGGGAGTCCTGTCCTGGAGAAAGTCTGCTTACTGTCTTGGACGTAGCTTTTCTGATGCAGCAATGGAGCTGAGCACTGTCCCTTGTGCCTCCTTTGGTATTGCAATTGAGTGGAGTGTGGTGGTGTGAGCTGCTTTTTTCTTTGGGCCCCTGACCTAATTGCAATAGGGGAGGTAAAATATTTTCATTACCCTCTCCCCCAGAATGTAGAAAGCTTCAAAGGGAACCCGGGAGGGGATCAGCCTCTTA
This sequence comes from Otolemur garnettii, assembly GCF_000181295.1. Taxonomy (NCBI): domain Eukaryota; kingdom Metazoa; phylum Chordata; class Mammalia; order Primates; family Galagidae; genus Otolemur; species Otolemur garnettii. Next base: position 1,470,264 of record NW_003852476.1, on the reverse strand, counting down.
ACCCTGATCCAACTACACCACCTCAGCTTGGCTGTGCATCACAAAATTAGTCTTTAGTCTCCAAACATAGTGGCACCAGGACTGTTGTTGGTTTTGCTTTTAAAAATCATTTTATATTATAACCCTGGCGATTATTTCATGCTGTTTAAACTGTATTTGCAGTCTTTGATCATGCATAAGTAGACTCAAGTTAACTGCTGATAGAATGATGATATTGTTCTCTGTGTTTCTTTTTCTTTTTCTTCTTCTCTGTCTTTAAGGACCCAGAACCTAGGAGCTGGCCTCCAGAAATTTCCATTACTACATTACCACGTGCCTTTGTTTTTTAATTGGTTCAGGACTACCTATTTGCATGACAAGCAACGTAATTCAGTTAGAAAAATCTGTTGTGTATAGGGTGTGCATAATCTATATTTATTGCATTTTAGAAATTACTGATTATTTAAAAATTTGAAAGAAGCTGGATTGGCAAAGAATGCCCAAGAGAAGGAGAGAGCAGTAGTCCTGGCTGATTACTGTTATTCCAGTGCAGGCCGGGCTCTGCCCTTCTTCCCCCCCTCGGGCTTTCTCTGGAGCTCCTTTCTGTCAGCCACCCTTCCACACCGCGACTCCCAGCGGGAAGGTACTGTACTGCCTCCAGTGGGGCTGAAAATGGGGCAAAATGGGTCTGAATAGCAGCATCAAATAAATTCAAGTGCCTTTCTAAATATATTTCAAGATTAAGTAATTAAGGATTGTAAAGCACTTGGAAAAAATAAAGTGCCATGTAAGTGCTAAGTAATAAGGAGTAATCGTAACAATAATAAAGGGTGAGCTGCTAAACCTTTCCTGCTTCTTTTCCTCTGAGGATTTTCATCATTTCAGATTTGGCTCCTGAATATAATTCTTTTATTTCTAATGAAGAACCAGGGCTGGAAATAATAATGATGACGGAGAAGTATCTTAATAGGAGGTTGTTTGGGGCGAAGGGAGGTCCTGCTGTCCCCTGTCCCCCTACTGCTGTCCCCCACCCCCCGGGGTATCAGCTCCTCCTAGGGGCTGCGGGGCTTTGCCTGCAGAACTCCCTGCAAAGGAAACCTGTGTCCCTGTTGTTCTCACCAGCACCAAAACGGGGAACTTCATCTACCCGATAATTGACCTAATGATGTATATTTACAATTTATTTGGCATTTTTAGGATTTGTGTCATTTTTCAATCACCTTGGGACCAGCTGCAGTGCCTGCTACTATTTCCCATTATAGTTGGGCGTTTCATCCTCAAATTCTGATTTTTAGTCTCTTGGACAACTTCTGTAACAATGCGCCTATCCTCGATGCCTGGGTATTCTCTTTGAATGAGCACGTCTATAAAAAATACGAGTGTATTTTTTTTAGTGGGATGCTTATGTCAGTTACTATCTCTGCTTATTTTCCACTTTCTCAAGCCTTTGAAAGAAACATGTATCTCCTCGTATGCGCATCCTTACTCCTGTCCCTCTATAGATCACGAGACCTCGTACACCTTATAACCACAGGCCGGTTGGATTCTGTGCTCAAGGGGCACAGAGTATACCCCAGGATTTGGCTGAACTAGGGATCTAATTAAATACTTGGCCCTGGAGGGGACAGATTTTCGGCTTGTTGTTTGGATGTACAAAATAAAGGTTTAGTAATCTAGATTCAAAATTGTTTGAATGTTTTTCATTTTCTTTCAAATAAGGGCCTCTGCCACCTTATTTTAAATGTAGGATGTCATATAATTAGTGTTTTCTGTATTTTGTCTGTAATCTATCACCATATGATACATATGATCAATATAAAAACTTCTTTGACAATCCTTCTGGGAATGGACAGAGAATTGAGATTCAGCAGAAACTGGTTAAACAACAGTAAGAACAACAACAAAACTGTTGCTTATAAAAATGGATTTTTTCCTCCATTTTTCTTTTTTTAAAAGAATGGCTACAGGAAATCTCTGCATTTGAGGCATGTAATAATTGTGTGTGTATTCAGTAGAATTTGACCTCAAGGGAAGATACATATCACATAGAAATCAAAGAGGAAATGTTCAAAGCATCTTCAACTGGAAAATAGAAGAGGGTTTTATTACTATTTCATGAGAATTTAAAACTCTCCAATAAATACTACATCTGAGATAGCTGGGAGTGCAGCTCCTGAAGTTTCTAGAGAAGCTCAAAGTAGTCTTGGTCAGGCCTTAGTACCCACCTTGAGCACTTGTTGACCTTTTAAAAATTCATAAACATATTTACACTGATTCTGAAGAGTCATAGTGTGGGAGACTGAGATGATTCAAAGCTGAGGAGCGGACCCAAAACAGGGGACAGGAATTTAAAGTTGTGTGAAAAAGATTTAAGTCTATGGTAAAAGTGTAAAAGGCAAAGCAAGAAGTTCTTTGTTTGAATCTTAACTCCACTGATTAAATTTTTGCATATAACTTTGGTCTAATTGCTTATTTCTTTGGGTGTATTGTTACGTTAATCAGTTATAATATTCATAGAGGATTAACAATATGTGTATAAAAATTCATTTTGATATAATGTTTAATAACTTAGTCTTTTAAAAACTTCCTTAGCAAAACCTTCATGAATTATTTAACATATTAAACATAGAGTTGACTTATGAGGTAATTATATATAAAGTGTTATGACTTTCACAGAACTGTGGAATTATAATTTTCATTTGTACTTCATGAAGTGCAAATAGAATATTTTACACAAGAGTGACAAGCAGCTCACAAGAAGCAAAACTGTTTTTGTCTTTTATCTAATATTTTTACTTACTACCATGGTAGTTTGAGACAATGTGAATATGAAATACAGTGACTACAAATACTTTCGCAGTGGGTTGGGTAAAGGAAAGGGAGTAAAAATAGTAAAATAAAATGTAAATTTCCAAAAACATATAACACCTTTATGGAGAAATATGATTTAGGAGATGATTTATCATGACAAGTTACCTAAAACAAATTTCAAGACTAATGAATGAGAAAACACTCATAATTTGTAGCAAAGGACCGAGATAATTAAAATAATAGATGTTAACTCAAATTGGAATTTTCCAATGTAGACATTCACGTTTTTCTAAAAGCAGTTGGCAGTAACAAAACCAGCACATCACAGATTGGAAGAGGAAGACAGGTAATAATTTAATCCAGGGTCAATCGTGTTCCCTCTGGCCTTCTTTCTTCTCCTTTAAATACTCAAACCCCTTGGTCAATTTTAGTTAGGCCAGTTTGAAACATCACTCAGCTTTGCCACTTTTGTGCTTGGGAGCCAGGCCCTTCTCCTTGCCTTGGGGTACTTTGCCTTCCTCTTCCTCCTGGGACCAGCTCCTAGGACCAGCTCCTGGGTACCCTTGGAAAGGGCCTTATTGGGGTAATCTGTGTTGAAGGCCTAGTGGTAGAGACTGTGAGGGTTCCTGAACAGGTTGTGTAGCTTGCACAACCAATGTGTACACGTGTGTCACTAATTTAATTTCAATTTTACTGTGTGCGTTTGTATAAGATCCTGCAGCTGTCATGTGCTCGTCAGCTGTCACTGAGCTATCACTGAGCCGTGCTGGGCTAAGACAGGATTATGAACGATGAACTGCCATGTGCTCTAAATCTTCTTATTTGCCTAGCCCGGAAGGTATGCCCTGTAAAATGTGATTGGCAGGGTGCTGTGTGCTGCTGTTGACTTTCGAAGGCCTTTTCTATTGGTTCTTTGAGAAGCTCTCAATGGCTATATTGACCATCACCTGCTGATTCCTGCACTTGCCTGGCCTCCAGCTTCCACCTCTTCCCTCTTATCTTTTCCCCACTTGTTTAGCTACCAGCTCAGAGGCTGCAAAACAGGCCCTGTCACTCTGGTGGCACGGGCAGTATGTAGGGCATATGGCTGACTGGCTGTGTGCAGGGGAGCCTGGCTGGAGCCGAGCAGGCCCCGCACTGTTATTACAGCAGATGGGGGAAGCGTGGCATTCAATATTTAGACAGATGCCACCTCCTTATTCCACCTGTCTGGAAGTTGGACATTGTACAGAACGAATGTCTGCCTAATGATGAAGGAAACAAAGGGCACATTATGAAGCGCACCAGAGCAGCGTATTTACTGAGCATGCACAATAGAACTGTTGGCCACAACAGTCAGCGCAAACTGCTACTGGTCAGAACCCCCGACACAGGCGCACGGTCACAGTAGGAGCAAGGAACTGCTCCTTTTAACTGGCTGGCTTGGTGTCTTTAATTCTGATGATTAGGGCAATAGGTAGGACTCAGTGATCGCGACGGATGCCTGAAACAATTTACTTTTCTCAAATCACAGTCCATGCTCCCTTTTTGTTAAAATCCTCGAAACAAACATCATTTCCTCTCTGTTTTTCATGTTTCTCAAAATGTAGTCCTTTATTTCCTCACCTATGAGTGGTTTCTAACCAGGCAGAAGGCAGATCATTTTTCTGTAACTACTTCTATTTTGATGTGTTTGGTAGCAAGTGAATATACCTTTTTCTTCTGAATTCAAAATAAAGATGATGCTGAACAATAGAGATTTAAAGATTTAGTTAGAAATAAAAAGAAATGATGTATATTCTTTGAGAGTGTGGCTTTTTTCTGATAGATCATTTGTTGTGGTCTTTTGTATATTTTAATTTGTAAATTGTTTGTTCCCTTCCTCAAGGATTAATTTTTTAATCAGTACTAGTCTTTATTTATGTGTAAGACTGCTTCCTGCCTTATCAGAGATCAGCCAGGAGAAACAAGATGCACATGTTTCAGTTGCCCGTGGACTTCTTACAAGAGTAGCCGTGAACCAAGCTTATTAAGGGGCAAAATCATCTCTGACTTCATGCATCTGACATTTATCTGCTGCGACTATGACTGAGACTGTAACTATAAGAAGGAAGCCTCTTTCCCAGGGAAATAGTAAATGAAATTCTCCAAGCCAAAAAAGTTGAAGGCAAAAATTTCCAAAAAGTAACCAGAAGTTACAGATTTTCAGAGGGTCATCCCTGTTTTAGAATCGGCCTGTGTGATAAGACAAAACCCCCATTTTAAAAGATTCCTTGATATCTATAACCAATAGCATCACTGATCTGAAAAACCTGGAATTATTATTTTTAGGACAGTCACTAATTAACAACCTAGTTGAATGAATAATTTGAGAAGCACTTGAGATGGGAAACTTAATTTCTTTCTGTTTTGTTTTTCATCCAGGTCTAATTTTGGGGAAGCATTCTTTTTGGTTCATTTTTCTTTAGTGATTATTTCACATTAAAACCCCATCTGACAAAAGGCATATGGAAGGGAAGGGCGGTCATTCCTAATTGAACAGTTCAGGACTCGTGAGGTTAATTACAGATATTAACGCTGCTGTTCTTCAGCTTCTTGCCCTCAAGAAGCCTCTAGCTTCCAAGTGACCTGGCTCCAACAAAGAGACGCTCTTTAGCCCATTAACTAATTGATAAAAACGTGAGTGTTTAGAATGAGTCTAATTAAATCACCGAGCCTTACAATTACTAGTCCATTTGGTAGCTGTTGGGAGATGGGTAACCTCAGCTGGCATTGTAGGGAATAAAAGATAAAAATAAAAGAGAGCTTAACCAAGATCATTTTGAAAGCTGTTCATTTGAAGACAAAGTACACATTTGCCTGAAATGCCTACATTTGCTACTTCAAATGCATTTCCTTTCTAGGGTAGCACAATCTCCAAAAAAGAAAATAATGTCTTTTTTCTTCTTTTTTAAGAGCAGGCATGCTCCACTTTGTCTGATAAAGTTGCATGAGTGGCTGGGGAATTTTTTCTGCATCAAGCTAAATTCCTTTAGAGACTGGAACACTGAAGTTTGTCCATTGAGCTTTTGTTTAGGGGTGGGCAAATATCTTAAATAATAGACATTTAAAGCCCAAAGTGGGCTCTCAGGACTTCTTCCTTTGTGCCGAGTCTGTCTAACTCGCTATCTTCGCAACAGCCCTGATGCATGGATTTTTTTGAAGGCCGGAAGGCTAGAGCCTGGCTGGGCCCGGCGCTGACTCAGCAGTGGCAGACCAGACCAGCACACAGCGAGTCAGCCGAGTCAGCCGTCTGGCCCAGGTGGCAACTTTGCGTTTCCAGTGGAGAGGAGTTTGCAGACTCCTAAGTGGGGGATAACACAAGGATAATATGATACTTCTCACTGAACTTATTAAAGCAGTTTATTAATCAAAGAGCCATGGAATTTTAAGAGGGGGAAATATAATTTGTAAAGATCTATTGAATATTTTTCTCCATTTATTACAAAGAGTACTTTGTAGTAAAAAAAGCTAACTTATCATGATTTATCAGCTAATCTAGGCTGATATCAGACTCTTGTGAAAACAGGTAATACAATAGATTGGAGAGAAATGGTGTGAGTTCTTTATTTTCTGTAGTATCTTTGTACTGTGTAGTAGGTGGTCGTAAACATAAAATTGTTGCTTCTTGAATGAGAGTAAGTGCTCCTCTGCTTACCTAGGCTCTCGTGCCTTCACTGGTAGCTACTGGTAGCTGATTACTGTCGGAAGCATTCGGATAGTGACTAAGCAACAGTCATTTTCAAGGGTTTTGTGGTATAAGAAGGATGAATATAAGTATTAGCATATGTCAATTCTCTCTGGGCACATTCATTACTGGAGACATTAATATTGATAAACAACAGGTCCATCTACTCTACCTTAATATAAACCCAAGCAAAAGTGTTAAAAGCACATTCCACTTTTTCATCATTTACTCCTAGTCTCCAAAAGGAGGTATTTTCTTTCTGATTATCCTGTCATTCAACTCATGCTAATCAGTGGGTGTAACGGGGAACTTCAGCAGACAGTTTGGTTGCAGGTGTATTTAGACCAAGGGAGATTTAATTACTTGCTAATTGCCTGGTGTCCAAGGTAACATAATATTATAGTTGCAAATGCTGTGGTATTAATCCATCTTAAAGAAGAGCAACATGGTGCAGCCTCCACCTTCAGAGACTCCTGGAGGACACTGCTGGCAATGCTACAAGTGCTTTGAGGGTAGGGATTGTTTTTTGTATTCATGGCTGAATACTCAGCATCTGGCTCAGGACAGGACACATAGTAGACAGTAAATATTTATTGATCAAGTGAATGTGAAAGAAAGCAAGCCAAACACAAGTCTAGCATGAATTATACCCCAGGAAGTTTGAAGCAAACACAGAGGCAAAAGGAAGAAACTAGTATTATTACTTTCTGAAGACCAAGTACTATCAATTCACCAATGTTTCTATTTATCTTCTTAAAAGGGTAATGTAGTTAAGACCATGGATTTTAAATGAGAAAGCTTAATTCCAAATCAAAATTCTGCCTCTTACTGGCTGATGTCCTTAGCCGAGTCCTCTAACTCTTACGAGCCTCAGTGTTCTCAACTGCAGAATGGAGGGCACGGTAATAATGCTTACCTCTCAGACGAACGGGTTCAATACAACATGTAAAGTGTGTAGCACATGTTACGTTGTCAGTAGAGCCCCCATTTCACTTTGCAGTGGTATGTAAAGTAGGACTATGGGAAGCATTGTAATTACCATTTTACAGAATGGGGACTTGAAACTCAAAGATGCTGAACATCTTGCTCAGGCTCATAGAGCTGGTGAGTGGAAACAGAACAGCCTGACTCCTCACTCTACACTTTCTTCATTACAGCAGACTAACTCAAAGATGGTGTCATCTGAATAGATGTGACTCAGTGACATTGCGTCTGCAGGGCTGACACCAGCCCCTAAAAGCAAAATGGGTGTTTTGGAAGCTGCCGTAGATCTGGGAGCCCAGTGTGTCATGTATGGCAGTGATGAGATCTCCAGCCATGCTGTGTGCTGTGGTTTCCAAGCACTGAAGTGAGGCTTACCGTCTTGTCCTGATCCTGGGGTTGACATGTGGAGACAACAGGTGATAAAGGAAGGTGCTAAGTTGACTTAACTGAAGTCAACTGGCCAAAGGAAAAAATGTAAGGCCACACACTGACTTCTAAGCCGTACTTCACAGCCTGATGTTAGATGAATGAAGAGTGATAGAGTCAAAAGTTATTAGTATGTGATATTTTGGGCCCACCTTCAGGTCAGTCTAGGTCCGTTGCATGCAGTGAATAAGTATTTACCATGTTTGATTATGAAGGACAATGGCACGAATGTTTGGGCGTGAAGACCCCTCGATTGCCCTGTATGCTATTTTTGACCCTGGTTTTGCATATCCACCTGAACTGAAATTGACCACATCCATCCTTTCTTTCTGAGCTAACTCTGAGAAGTGAACTTTTTGATCTTTACAAAGTCTGGACTCTGTGTAGTCATTTAGAGTTGTGTCATGGCCATGAATTTTGGTTCCTCCCTTGCCAGCCAAGACCTGTCAGATTGTGTGAATGGCTCAGAATGCTGTGATCCTGCTGGGAGGTCACCTTAAGAACACCATGAAGCACAACTGTAGCAGTGTTGCCTCATGGTAGCCAGTGAATATTCATTCCATCTGCAATTCTTTCCCCTGCGTCCCCGATCAGAAGCTCCAAAGAACATAACACCGAGATGACACTGCTATCGTTGTGGTGCATGGTGTTTTTAAGGTGACCTCCCAGCAGGATCAGTGTAATTGGAGATGTTCTTTCACTTTGCTTCTCTCTCACACACACACATATAGCAGGCTGTTCTTTCCTTCCTAATAAAACCTGATGCCAGTCACTAACTTAATAGCCACTGGTTGACCTTCCCAGGTATCTCTGCCTTAGGAGTTGTGAGCCAGAAACTGCCAACTGTTCACCAAGAACTGGTTTCTTCTTTCTGAGCACGCTGCTGGTCTGCTTTCCCCAGCTTCTCTTATTCTAGAACCATGACTAAGTTCTGGATAATTGAATGTGATCAACTTGGCTCATCAATATGTAACGCTATGTAAATGACTCAGGGTGACATCTACACTACTCCATTATTTTCTCCGTTCTGAGTGACTGGGATGGAGAATGCTCAAAGTGGCTTTGAAAGTCATGTGTGGAGGTTGGCGGGCCTCTGTCCATCCAGGTCCCTGCATGGCCAGTAGAACAAAGACCTAACATTGACCTACAGAAAGAAAGAAATGTGGTGCTCATGACAAGCTGGTATCACCCTCACTCATATAAGCTGAATTTCCACTGTGGAACAAAAGGCATGATCCATTGCAAAATTAAGTAAATAAATAATAAAATAAACACACACATATGTGGTACTGCCAAACAGATGGTGGGAATATTGAGGACTAGGACTGCCTCACCATTGAGGTGATTTTCCTTTTTACACAGATCCTTGGATTTTGATGACACTTGGGAACAATTAAAATGAAGTTATTTCCCCCAGAGCCTATTAATTTGTGAGCTGAACTTTGTGTGTGGCAGCTCCCCCTGCCCCCAGACCGTCTCAGATGTGAGGTTCTCCTGCTTTTCCTGCCCTTGGAGTTTCTTATCATCCAGACTATGGTGTCCTCTCCTTTCTCTGTGACAGACACTGGCCACGGTGTCTGACAGGGAAGAAATGCTTCTCGGCAAGTCTCCTTAGAGTGCTCGATTCTGACCTATTGCTACCAATTAACCATTTGGAGAGGATTTTAATTCTGGCAGAATCAAAGAGGATGTTTATCCTATTGATTTGAGATTGAGAAATTCATGTAAGTTTATGACTTGCCTCAAAGGAAAACGGGCCAAAGAATTTTGAGTTGGAGAAAATGTCTTGTAGACATCTCTTGTCCATGAAGGTAGGTGTTTTAAGATTATTGAACTTGTTCTTACATCAGCTACCATAAATTTCAGGATTTGCACTCAGCTTCCCAAAGGGGAAAATCGATGCATTTCCTTTCTCAGTCTTATGCAAGCTCTTTCTCAGACGCCGAGAGTTGACAATGTACTTGGCTTGGGTGGAATTTGGATTTCTTGTCACTTTCTTAGTGAGGTTAATGGCTTTCAGTCCTCATCAAAGGCAATGAAACAGCAGCCCAGGAGAGAGAAGCAAAAAGGCAAGAACAGGATTAGAATCTAGAAGTCGACAAATGCCCCAGATCGGAGTAAATCCTCACCAGTAAGCACATTTTCTGTCACAGCAAAGTTGAGGAACATAATCTGAATCCAGGAAGTGAAGCGTCAGGCAGCCGGGAAGTGTAGGTGGATAACGAGCCGCCTGAAGCCATCTCACTGGTGGGCCAAGGTGCACAGCCTGCACTGAACATTGATTATGGCAAGAAAGAGATTATGAACCATATTGGGCATTTATATATTATTCTACTCCAACAGATGGGAAATTGGCAGGTTCTAGCAAGTAGGAAATTCAACATTAACTCAAGAGGGCTGATAAAATCATCATAAATCATTTTGAGATATCCATCAGCCACAAAGCTCAGTGATGATTAAATTGAACACCTCTCAGTCCTCCTTTAGTGATCACTTAATTCTGTATTAAGTATAAAGGATGTTTTTCCCCTAAAGTTCAGAATATATGACTACAACTTACACAGACTAAAGCATAGGACACTTTATAGAATTAAAGAAACCTTTGAGTCTGTCCCTGAAGAACATGTTAGCCAGTAACATCCCAGTAGGACAAGTATATTTTTCAAATTAGTGTGCCTCTCCTGGCATGCTTATAGACGGATCAGCTCAGCCATCCGCAGACTAGCTATGTGAATGCCAGATGAAGGAAAGGGGCAGTGTCTCTACATTACCTTGAGAACTTGCCAAGAATGATTTCCAGTAACTGAGCCTTGCTTTTTTGCTGCTGAGCAATGGGGAGGAGACCGGATGTGAACAGGTAATGTTTTCAGAGCAGGGTGAAGCCTAGGAAAGTGGACAGGAAAGTGTAAGTGTGGTGAATGAGCTGGTAGTGGAAGCTCAAGTTTGTCATTTTATATAATATGCAATATGAATCTGAGCTGGCCCCTCTGTGTCTCTTCAAGAGTACCCTTCATCTTAGACAGTCATCAGAATGGGAAAAGATATTTGCATATTATGAATCAGACTAAAGATTGATAACTAGGATCTACAGAGAACTCAAACCAAGCAAAATAAAAAGAGCCAACAATCCCTTATGTCAATGAGCAAGAGAGATGAATAGGACCTTCTCTAAAAAAGATAGATAAATGGCTAACAAACATGAACAAATGCTCATTGTCTCTAATTATTAGAGAAAGAGCTCACCCAACCCCACTGAGAATGGCCCACATCACAAGTCTCAAAGCTGCAGTTGCTGGCGTGGATGTGGAGAGAAGAAAACACTTTTACACTGCTGGTAGGACTGTAAACTAATCAGCCTTTTGGGAAGGAGGTATGGAAAATTCTCAAAGAACTCAAGCTAGACCTCCCATTTGATCCTGCAATCCCATTACTGAGCATCTACCCAGAAGGAAAAAAATCCTTTTATCATAAGGACACTTGCTCTAGACTGTTTATTACAGAATTTACAATTGCCAAACTGTAGAAACAACCTAAATGCCCACCACCAACCCAGGCATCAATTAACAACCTGTAGTATATGTATACCATGGAATACTACTCAGTCACTAATTTGTATGTAGCCTGGATGGAGTTGAAAAACATTCTTCTTAGTAAAACATCACAAGAATGGAGAAGCAAGAATCCAATGTACTCAATTCTGATATGAGGACAATTGATGCAGGTACATGGTGGGAGGAGGGGGAATGGAGGCATTGGAGAGAGGAAAGGATGGAAGGCGATGGGGGGTTATGGTGTTTGGCACACCTCTTGGGGGAGGAACACATTTATAAGAGGGACTTTGCTTGACAAATGCAATTAGGGTAACCTGGATCTTTGTACTCTCAATAAATTCCCAAAAATAAAAAAAAAAGTAACCTTTATCTTTTCATTAACTCCAGGGAGTGTTTCTGTGGGACCAGTGGTCTACTGACATTACCCATGAACTAGAAAAAAGAAAAAGAATTAGAAAAGTTTTGGTTGTGATTTAATATTCAATCTTTTGTTCCCTCTATACCAAACCTACCAAGTATGAACCAGTGATTACAAAGGTTTGTGGAGACATGATACCTTTTTGTCATTCTGAAATTTATTTATTTATTGCAGTTTTGGCTGGGGCTGGGCTTGAACCCACAACCCCTGGTATATGGGGCCAGCACCCCAGTCCCTGAGCCACAGGCGCTGCCCTGAAAATTGTTTTTTAAATTAAAATAAATTAGAAATTCTTGAAGTGACCAGGTTCAGAAATGTCGAGACTTACCCTCTCTGAGGACACTCAACCCTTCCAAAGACTTTATCATTTAATGGACATTTCTATCCAGAGGAAAAAAAAATTTATAATAAAGAAAGCACAGCTGAGAGCCGTATTCTTCACCTGTTACGGAAACCAAGGGACAGCTCCCCTGTGTGTCTCGCTTTGAACTAGGGCAGCACCATGGGAAAATACCCAAATTGATTGGAAGAAAGGGAGGTTCTAGAACACTCATTGGTTGAACATGCAGGCTGCTTTTCACATCTGTGACCCTCAACCAGGGTGAACTGAGCGGCACATGTGGGCAGGTCTGAGCTGGACAAGCCTACATCGCCACCATCCTCCCTTATCGCATGCCTAGAGGACAGCAGTCACTATTCATGAAGCAGCCACCCTGTGCCAAATACTATGGAGGGTGCTTTACTGCATCACAGTAGTGAGAATCCTCACAGTAATTCCATAAATGCTCTTATTTCCAGCTTTACCATGAGGAAATTAAAAGAGATTCATTGGCTTTCTCCAGGTCACACGGGCAACAAGCAGGTGATGCCGGGTGAGCCCAGGCCGTCTGTCCCTCCTATCCCAGGCTTTACTCCATTAGTGAGGTATTTTCACCTTGCCTGTGTCCTGTGGGATGTTTCTGAGGCCTGCGTATGTCAGCAGAATATCAGTCAGAATGGAACCAAGTTTTCTTATGGAAGATGTTTTAGAGTATTTTGTTTCCATGTAGTGAGTGTGGCCTGTGCCTTTCTCTCACCCCAAATTGCTTCCTAGAGTAACTCGAGCACTGGGAAGAATAGGAACTAGAATTATATGCTGTGAACCTCTCCCGGAAGAAAACATCATGCTGATTTTATATAGGCCCAAAGCTCAGGTGCATTTTACGTGGATTTTCTCAACTAGTGACCAACCTTTTTGCATTTGGCACTTATTAGGGACTCTCCAGGGGCCTGCTGATCCACAGAACCTCCTCCCTCAAAGATACTGCAATCTAGTCAGGAGGCAAAACAGACACCCAAAGTAAGCAATTAGAGCAAAGGGGGTGTCGGATCGCTTGAGCCATGTGGAAGCAGAAGACTATTGTTTGGAAGAGGAAATTCTTTTGGGGGTGGGGATGTTGGAGGGGGAACATTAATGGGCTCATTTGGGGACATGTTGAACTTAAGGAGATGAGGCTTTTTCCAGGTAATAAAGAGCCAGGGGTATGGGCAAGACTGGAGAAGGGCCCTTCCCGGTTCCTTACAGGGGTGACATTCAGGACAGAGGAGCAAAATGAGCTCTAGAGCAGCATTCTCAATCTGTGGGTCGCCACCCCTTTGGGGGTCTCCTGCATATCAGATATTTACATCACGATTCATAACAGTGGCAAAATTACAATTATGAAGTAGCAATGAAAATAATTTTAGGTTGGGGGTCACCACAACATGAAGAACTGTATTAAAGGGTCGCAGCATTAGGAAGGTTGAGAACCACTGCTCTAGAGGCTTTAAATTTAGAAAAAACTGATGTCGGGTTAAGGAGCACCCATAGGCAGAGGACCAGGAGGAGAAGGAGCCAGGGAAGGTCACGTTACAGAAACAAAGAGCAGCCTGCGGTGTCCCCAGCCACAGAGGTGCAGCCAGGTGAAGGCTGGAGTGCAGCTTTCTCCTGTGGGTCCCTGACTCTGGGCTCCTCATAGGTAAGAGGGTTGACCTCGGGAAGCCTGGCAACATCACAGCCTTAGTTTCCTTACCTTAACAACATAGTCATATTTATTGCAGTTGGGAGCCAGAGGAATCTAAACTAACAAATCTCTAGATTCCAAGATGTAAGGCATTCGATGAAATGAGGGCATTGACTTAAAAACAAGTCTATACTGCATTTTGAAGATGCCATGTTTTTTACAAGAATTAAGAATATTCCTGGGCAGTTCTGGGGAGCACAGGGGTGCCTGGAGGGAGCTGAAAGCGAGTACCACACTTGAAAGGTTGGTCTTCCTCAGGGGGCAGGTCAGGGTTTGTCAGCAAAGCCACACAGCTGCTCAGAGAAATAGTTATGTCTTCTGCAGAGCACAGGTTGATAATATCTATAATTGTTTTGTAGAGATGGGATAGTGATGGTATTAGAAAGAATTAAAAACTTACAAACTAGAACTTTTTTTTTTTAGTGTTCAGTTTATTTATTTATTTATTTATTTATTGAATGGTAACTATGTACATTAATGCACTTCTGGGGTACAGTGTGGGGTTTTCATATACAATCTGAAATACTTTCATCAAACTGGTTAACATAGCCTTCGTGTCATTTTCTTAGTTATTATTTTAAAATGTTCACATTCTGCTCTTAGAAAGATTCACTTGTGCCCTTGTAAGATAAACCTCAGAAGTGATCCCTCCAATCTCCCTCCCTCCACCCATTTCCCCCTCCCCTCTCCCTCTCCCCTTCCCGTATTCTTAGGCTGACAAACTAAAACATTTTAACGAAATATTTTAAAATTATAATCCACTTTCAAAAGAACAAGCTGAAAAATAAAAGAGCATTAGTATATGCTACTATCGAGAAATTTGCAAAAAGGGTCTTAAAATGTTTTATCCAAATTAATTATTTCTTACCTATCTATCCTGTAGGACGAGGGGACAGGGACTACACACACCTGTGCTACAGGCTGGGTGCAGCCCAGAGATGTCTATAAATCTTCCAGAGTAACACAGCCACGATGTGCTCAGGACCCAACCCATCCCTGTCCTCTAACCATGGAACATACCACCTTAATTACAATCCTGACTAACATACCTCAGCCTCTGCCTGATCCTTTAACAAATATTTGCTTATATAATGAATAAAAGTCCCGAATTGAAATGGCCCAACCATGGAAATAAATAAAAACCAGCTGTCAGAACTGCAGTCATAAATTCCAAAGGGTAGTCCACCTTCAGGGACTCAAAGCCCCAGGGAAGGGTTTTGGGAAGTGTAAGTGTGAATCATTCACATGTTAGCTTATTTTCCTTACTGCCAGGGAAGAATGAGAAAAGTCGAGTCATAGATTTAACTAATTAAAGCCCTGTCGGCATCAGCAAAGATCTGAAATGGGGTTCTAATGAGGCACTGGGCCGTGCCCTGACAGAGCGTACCCTGCGGACAGTCCCTGCTGTGTCAGGCAGGCTTGGCCCTGACCAGGAAGGAACAACCAGCCCCATGCGGTCCCTCTGCAGAGTTGTGGGACTAGCAATGGCTTGAAATTCATGCCTTGTGAATTTCTGCCACTAATAATAGCACCTATTCCCACTCACTTGATTGACATCTGCCTCTGTTTCTTTATTTGAAAATGTAACTGATTACTTGTCCCCATCTTCAAAACTGTTTATGAAGAATTTTATGAGCAGTTCTTAGATTTGAATACAAAAACTCACTAAGGATTTATTAACTGTCACCTATGGGATATACAAAAGAAAAAGATGTGAATTTACCTTTCAGGATATATTCAATATATACCTTGTTTGGAAAGATGAAGTATATATATCCAAAATAATTAGCAGATAATAGTTGGCTCAATTTAAGCAAGAGCTAGGTCAGGTACGGAGGCTCATACTTGTAATCCTAGCCCTCAGGGAGGCTGAGGTGGGAGGATTGCTTGAGCTCAGGAGTTCAAGACCAGCCGGAGAAAGAGCAAGACCCCATCTTTATTAAAAACAGAAAAATTAACTGGGCATTGTGGTGAGCACTTGTAGTCCCAGCTGCTTAGGAGGCTGAGGGAGGAGGATTACTTGAGCCCAAGAGTTTGAGATCACAGTACGCTATGATGACTCCACCCACAGCACTCTAGCCGGGTGACAGACTGAGACTCTGCCTCAAAAAGAAAAAGAAAAAAACAAAAAACAAACAAAAAAAAAGAGCTAAATTTTTTGGTTTTGGCTAGAAGTGCAATAGAAATTCAGAAAATGATAGAACTAGCTACCCTAGAACAAGGTTCTGTGACCTGCAAAGTCATATGCTATAGATGGAGTATCTCCGCCTCCACTGCATCTTGAAGATGCCACATCTTTTACAAGAATTACAAATATTTCTGGGCAGTGCTAGGGAGCACAATGGTGCCCAGAGGGAGCTAAGAACTCATCAGAGTTAACTCATCAAAGCAACTTGATAAGGCAGGCACTGTTTTACCAAGGGCAAAATGGAATCTCAAAGAAGTTAAGAGACTGGCTGGTAAACAGCAGAGCAGAGTTTTATTTTATTTTATTTATTTTTCGAGACAGAGTTTCAAGCTATTGCCCTAGGTAGAGTGCCGCGACGTCATAGCTCACAGCAGTCTCCAACTTGGGCTCAAGCGATCCTCTCGATTCAGTTTTTCTTTTTTTAGTAGAGATGGGGTCTCCCTTTTGCTCAGGCCCGTCTCAAATTGGTGAACTCAGGCAATCCTCCTGCCTCAGCCTCCCAGAGTGCTAGGATTACAGGCATGAGCCACCGGGCCTGTCCCAGAGCAGAGTTTGAATCTAAGGCTTTTGGACTTCAAGACACTGGGCTCAAAACCATGTGGGGACACTGGATTCTCACCCAGAGATGTAGGATTCAATTATCCCCAAGTCAGCTCTTCTCATCTCTCAGCTGTGTGATTTCTGGATTAGGGTCAGGAATACTTTCCTTGTGAGATTTGTCCTGACAGAAGATAGTGGCAGGTTGAGAGTGGCTTAAAGAAGACTCAAGATGTAGAGGTGTGTTCTTGCCACTCCTCTTTTCAAAGTATTCCTCAATTTTAAGCATCGTATGATGTTTATCAGTGACTGTGGCGACACAGCCTTTATAGGTGAGTGGATTTCCACAGCCAGGTGAATCCCGACTTCTCAGTGCTGAGCAGTATGGGCTGAATTGGAAGCAAAGGGAGAAAGAGAACATGACAACCTAATTGGTCACTGCCGTGAGTCTATACTCGGGGGACAGAGGTAATAGCTTACACACGTATTCCTGAGCTGTGCAATAGATGGAAAAGGGTCCCAGATGGATTGGGCAGGGGCTTAGTTCCGGGATTATGATGAGACAGTAGGTAATTATTGAGTGGCAGGGCCTCAGCCTGATTAGTATCTGCAAGCTTGTCCCCTCCTTCAGAGGAAAGCGTTGATCGAGATAAACCCCACTCCTCGGCCCATGCAGCACAGAACAGCACATTTCAATCTAACAGGATCAGCCTCTGCTTTGATCACAATCTGTTACCTAGATGTCTTTGCAAATTAATCAGTCCTGCTTGTTTAGCCCCAGTCAGTTTGTACTGCTAAATTAATAAATGTACCAGGAGCAACAGAACACATAATTAAATTCTACACTTTAATCTCCACATAATAATTTTGACCTTAGTCTGGGTCCTCTGTTCTAGCCAGGAGAAGGCAGAACAACCACAGCCCTTCCTGGGTAAGTTACACTAACCAGCCACCCTGCAGATGACCCTCGTGGCCCAGAAAATCAGAGAAATACTGATATAAAGACATGAAAAGCCAGCAGAAAATCATGTGCTGAACTCCAAGGCAGAGAAGGTGAACTAAGCAGTGGGTACCCTGAGCTGTCTTAAAAACAGAAAACATTCTCAGCAGAAGGACAAGAAAAACTTTTTTGTTTCAAAAACAAAGAATATATACTTGTGGAATTTAGTGCCTCAGGAGACTGAAAACAGCACTGTCCTGCTAGGCTGGGCCCTGGTAAGTGTGGGCTGTCTGGCCCAGAGCAGTGCAGGAGGGCCTCAGACTGACACCCCCATGCCCAGCCAGATTTTAGACTTGTACAACATTCTGGACCTGAGTTTTCCTGTGGGACTCAAGAGGTTTTTATGGTTTTGCATAAATACCTATTAGGAATAATGAAGATTTCTTTGTTTATTTTGTGAAGACTCATATTTATTTTTGAAAGCTGGTTGCTTTAGTGTTAATAGAAACTGTACAGAGAAAATTACTTGATGCTCAGCCAAGGTAAATTGGTGCCTTGGATTGGGGTGGCATTTGGCTGTCTCCATATTAAAGTTCATCATTCTGGCTATGAGTGGGCACCATTTCCTCGATTTCTAGAGGCAGTGGGGTTAAGCAAGAGGACGTAGCCTCAGCTGGAAGAGCGCTGAATGGGGAGCTGGCGCACTCCGGCCAGTGAGTGTCCTCAGCCACTGCCTGCTGATGACCTGGGCAGGGCATTCAATCTCTGTGGGTCTCAGTCTTCTCATCTGAAAAATAAGGGGGTTAGGCCAGATTGTCTCCAAGAGACTAAAATTTTGTGTGTCTGTGATTCACTTGCTCTGAGTCAGGTGGAAATTCAAGTAATCATAAGAATAATGTAAACCACAGAGACACTTTTTCCCCTCCACGATTGGGGTATTTCAGGCAAAACTGGCTGTTGGGTTTTTAACCTGAATTTGTAGATGATTGCCTCAGTTCTGCCGCTTAACTGTGTGTCTGTCAGAATAGCCTGACGCTTCTACCAGATAACCGATGATTAAAGCATGCGGTGAAATACTCCGCACTATGGATTTCACTCGGCCCTGCTAATAAGAGGAGCAGACGGGGGTGTGGGAAGGGTTGGGGCAGGGTAATATTTGAGTCACCAATGTTTTACCTAGAATGAACTGTTTCACTTAAAAAAGAAGTTGGTCTTGTCACAAAAGATTCCAACATAAATTAAACATGAGGGATGCAGCTGTGCAGTAAGATGTTAAAATACAGATGATATCTGGAGCAAAAGAAGGCTTAAAGGGGGAGATTTTAATCTGAAATTCATTCAAGTATTATTTACGTAAATGTTCTGGCAAGCATTTTTGTAAATACATCATCTATTTTTATAAGAATGATTTTATTTTGGCACTCTAAATTATAGATTAGAAGTATCTGTTGGAGGGAGGAAGGGCTAGTTTATTCGCATACTGGCTTTCATCTGAGAAAGTTGAAGGATTAAACAAATTATTTTCATTTTTATCATAAAATAACCCATTGCTACTTATGTGAAATAGTTCATACTGTGGTTGTGCTTTAAATATTTTCTAAAGGTACCATCAATATCATTTACTATGTGGAATTCCCTGCAGAAAATCTATTAAAGTGTCCGTATGTCACCCATGTGAATAACAAATGAATTAATTATGACTGGCGCAATTACAAGGAATAGTTAATGAAGCCATAAAGATGAGACTCTGGTGGTTAATTTTCAAAGCACAGTAAGAGGGAAATATGGCCAAGGATCCCCAAAGAAAACAGTAAGCTTGTGTACTCACCTTGGAGGCAAGGTCTATGCCTGTGCCATGGAGGAGCTCTTGCAGTGGGAAGGCAGCTGTCCCACGGGCTGTCAGCAGCTTGCTGTGGGGTCAGATGTCCTGGCAACAGCACTGACCCCAACCAGCAGCACCAGTCACTCAATTCCAGTTGACCAGGGCTCCCTGGGACATCCATTTCTTTCTTTAAGGACATAGCAAGAGGGGAATATGATAAAAACCAAAAGTTTCAGTGACAACAGGGTTTTTATTTAAGCAAGATACATTAAAAAATAAATGAGCACAGCAAGATGAGATAGAGAAAGTGAGATGGGAAGGGAGGAGGGTGGTGTGCACCAGCCTGAGCGCGGCCTCTGGCTCCTGAAGCTCAGCCCGGCCTTCTCACCTGAGAGAGTGAAGGGGCCGACCAGGAGATCTGCAAGAGAGCAAAATGCTTTCTGTCCATGATTTCTTTATATGAGTATTTCAGTTCTGAAAAGTACTTTTAACAGGAAAAAGAAGCTCTGATTATTTATTTTCTGGTGGCCAAGTTGGTAATTGGTTATGTTATTGAGAGAGAAGAACAAACCAATAGCTTAGGAGAAATACTAGTACTCTGAGGCCAGAGAGAAATTACTTTATGAAAATAACAGTGGTAAGACTATCACCTGGTGCTTTGCTATTTGCCTAGAAATCCACCTTCTTTAACTCCCCTCACCCTACTCACTCTTATCAAGTTGCTAAAGGTGTATTTGTAAGTTAGGAATGCAAAAACATCTTGGTATGTTGCTAGCAAATAGGAGGACTATTTGTTGGGGTTTAAAAAAAACATTTTAGGTAAAGGTGCTTGAATTCTTACAATAAAGAGAAAACTCATGGCAAGGTCCCTTGGGCTCTGGTGGCAAGCCTCTCTTCCCAAGATCATACGCTCCCTGATGGGAGCAAGGTCTGGAGGACAGTCAAGGAGAAAGTGGAGGTTGTGATCGCAAACTGGCCCCGCAAGGCCCAGAGGATCAGGTTCTGAGGGCACCACCCCCTACACCTCCTTGAATGTGTTTATTCACTTCTGTGTCTGGGAATTAACTAATATCTGTCAAATAACAACTGCCGAGATCCAAAATACACAGAGGACTAAGCACTTACCACCTGGGGGTATTCTGATAGTGCTTTATCTATGCGATCTACATTTACCTTGTTTTCAAGTTTTAAATCCATGTCAAGGTCTGTCCCAGCTGTCCAACTCTGATTGGCTCACCAAGTTTGAATGTCAGAAGGCCTCAGACGTTTTCTTCAAGGGTGAAGGTTCTTATCCATTCTGTTTCACTCCAGTATTGATTACCTGCTGTGCCCGAGGGTTTGACTAGGTGCTGCTAATGTAGCGATGAGCCCAGGGAATAGCTGTCCTGGAGAAAACTGTGAAACAATGGGGTAGGCCGGACAAGTGAACAGATGTTTGTAAATGAGTGTAGGCTGGTGAGGGGTTAAGGAAGCACAGGGCAGGAGCTCTCGTCTGGGCCGGGCTGAGTGCTCAGGGAGGAAGTCAACTTTGAGCTGAGATCTAAAGGAAAAGGAGAGCAATGGTGCAGGTGTGGAAAGTGAGAATATTGCTAGATCTGGAAAGGCAAGGAAGTTGGTAACAGCCAGCGGCAGCTGATATGTACAGAGCGTTTACTATTTGCACATTACTCAGCTGAGTGCATGTATAGATTATATTCTCTCGTCTGTGAAGCATGTGCTGTCAATGCCTCCCTTTTACAAATGTTCATAACAAACAAACATTTTGATGAGCCACTGAAGCCCACAGAAAGTTTAAGCAACTTCCCCAAGGTCCTTGAGCCAGTAATCAGAAGATCTAAGAAGCAAGTTCAGATGGCCTATTCCAGGGCCGCTCTATAGATGACTTTCAGGAGTCAGAGTCACCAAGTTAATGTCTAAATAAATTCTCATGATGCTTCAGGCAAGTTGAAGTGGTACAGTGTGGTGCGCGTGTGGCTGGGGAGAGCAGATGACACTCCAAGGTTAGCAGGGCCCATCTGTGAAGGTTCTTCTATGCCTGGTGTTGCCCCTGTCCTCTGTCAGCACCTGAAAATGGCCCTATTTCCATTAAATAAAAGAAACAGTAACTTAATGTAAATTAAGCAAAATAGAGCTTACTGGACTTTAATAAAGTGCAATATGGCGCTGTAATGATGACAACTATAATAACAGCAATAGTGACAGGTTTGCATATAGTGTGTTGGCCTTGCAGACATTTTTTTATTTCAGGCTTCTCAAGAGGTAGAACGTTCTAACTTCCACCTATGACCTCAGTAGATTGAGCATCAGTCCAGAAGACCTCCTTTTTCTTTATTTTTTAAAAAATGGAAACAGAGTCTTACTCTGTTGCCCAGGCTAGTCTCGTGGCCTCAGCCTAGCTCACAGCAACCTACAACTCTACGCTCAACCTATCCTCCTCCCTCAGCCTTCTGAGTAGCTGGGACTATAAGGCACCTGCTACAATACCTGGCTAATTTTTATTTTTCTTTCTTTTTCTTTTTGCAGTTTTTGGCCAGGGCGGGTTTGAACCCACCACCTCTGGTATATGGGGCCAGTACCCTACTCCTTGAGCCACAGGAGCCACCTCCTGGCTGATTTTTCTACTTTTAGTCAAGGTGGGGTCTCACTCTTGCTCAGGCTGGTCTCAAATGCCTGGACTCAGGGGATCCTCTTGTCCTGGCCTCCCAGAGTGCTGGGATTA
The DNA here is from genome assembly GCF_000181295.1 of Otolemur garnettii. Classification (NCBI taxonomy): domain Eukaryota; kingdom Metazoa; phylum Chordata; class Mammalia; order Primates; family Galagidae; genus Otolemur; species Otolemur garnettii. The sequence goes on along the minus strand of NW_003852476.1, from coordinate 1,448,141 downwards.
TAGGCATGAGCCACCTCTACCTGGCTGCTTAGAAGCTGTTGGCTTGTGTATTTAGGTTAATCATGGGAAATAATGTGTACGATGGGGCTACCTAATAAAGTATAAAGTCATAAAAGTCAGGCAGAGGATGAAGAGGGTTGTAAAGGAGAGAGCTATGTGAAAATGAACTTAATTTCTGCTTTACATATACATTTTTTTGTATGTGGTTTTCATCTATTAGATCAAAAATGAGGATCTGGTTTTAGAGATGTATTTCTGGTTCCAGACACCTTAAATTCATCTCTTTGTCCATCTAATTTTTATTTCTCTTAGAGAATTAATAAATTAGAATGTTGTTTCATTGAGAGATGCCATTTAACTAATTTTTAATGCCCACATTAATCCTATACCTGAAACCACTTTTAATTTTAATGGCATGGAAGTTGGATGTGTGGTGTATTGCTGCATGAAGACCAAGCAAGATTTGTTTCTGTGAGTGAAAGTGTCTAGAAGGCACAACTGACCCTTTAAGACATTTTTATCACTTGTTTGCTTATTTTTATTAAGCTAATTGCCCAGAATTCAAGACTCAAAAGATAAAAGAGTATAGATAAAAGTCTTCTTTCCAGATTCCCAGACCCCCAGTTCTCCTTCCCAAAGGTGAGCAATGTTAACTGTGGCTTGGGGTGCACTCCAGACACACTTCGTGCATGCATTTCTGCACTCTGTCATTCCTCCCGTTACCAGGTGCAGTGGCACACTGTACACATCGTCACCCTTTGTTTTTCCAGCCTTGCGATGTGTCTGGCACATCAATTCACACGGATAGGTATAAAACTTGTTTGTTTTTTTTTTTATGGCTGTAACTAAGAACAAATTTAACCAGTTTCCTATTGACATATACAAGCAATTTTCATACACAAACTATTAATGATACATCTGAAGGAAAAATTCCTAGAAGTGGAATTGCTGGGTCAAAGTGAAAGTGATAGAAACCCCTGAAGTTTTTTCACAAAGAGGCTGCACTAGCCCAAGTGCCTGGTGATGTGTGGCAGTGCCTGTTCCCAATGTCACCTAGGCATTTTGATCTGTGGGAATCTGATGGGTGAAAGCAGGTCTGGGCACAGTGTTAGTGTACACTTCTCTTCGCGTGAGTGATGTGAAGGCAGAGAAGACAATTCACACTGATTTTATTGTTCTCGATGTGTCTCATGTAAAGCACACAGGAATCCCTCGTTGTACACCATTAAAGGGTTACTAGGGAAAGACACAGAGAAAGTAATGTGGTCTAGTCACCAGGCCTTTAAAAGGAAAAAAAAGTCCAAAGCAAAACTCACCAGTAAATTGAAGTTAACAGTAAACAAAGTCATTTGCAAAATGTGAGGCCTCAGGTTGTCAAAGTTCTGTTCTTTGTGCTTTTCAGAGAGGGAAGTCGGCTGGGAGAGGCTTGAGGAAGGCCGCTGGCTGCCACCTTACACAAATCTTTGATGAACTCTTTCTTGCTTGGAGGATCCTGGGAAAAGACCTCACTTTTCTTCAAAAGGGTCTCAGGATCACTTTAAAGTTGGCAGTAAATCCCAATTTCTCCTAATTAGACCTTCTGTTTTGTTAATTGCTCTGGAAACTCCTTGGGAGAGCCTGGAAAACCCTGGACCTGCAATGGTTTGGCTCAGAATATGAGCGATGGCCCATGGAGAGCAGAAGTGGACATGAGCTGCCCAGCTAGCCAGGTCCAAGCTGCCTGGGCCGCCCTGAGAGGTGCAGGTGGGGGGCAGGCCAGCTAGCCTGGAGGCATCAGCTGAAATAGCAGTGGGCCAGCCTCCTTGTCTTACAAAGGGTCTGCAAAAGGCTGCCTTTTAAGCACAGCTTTGTCAAAAGATTCTGTGGCCCTCCTTAGCTTCTTGGGCTTCAGGGCAAGTGACCAGAAAGTTAGTCTTACCACCTCCATTTTTATCCACATGGCATCTACTTGCTAATGAAACCACTATTGTTTAATTGCTGAAGTAAAATCAAATAGTGGCTTGGAATGCATTTTAGAACTTTGAAGCCATCTTCATGCGTGTTAATACCACCGGCATGTTTGTTTCTGCCCTTGGTTGTCCCCTGTGTTGAGGGTGGCCCCTTCCAGTCAGGAAGATGCAGGCTCATGGAGATAGGGGATTAGTCAAGGGACACATAGACACAAAGAGTCAGAGCTAAAACTGAACCTATTTTATTGTGTTAACTCCTTAATAGTGCTCTGGGTTCACATGTTATACTCATTTGAAATCTATAAATTAATTCAACAGTATTTATTGAACATCTACTGTGTGTCAGCACCATTTAAAGGTACAGCATTAAACAAAGCATACAAATTTTCTGCTGTCACGGGCAGAATTCTATCAGTATCAGTGAGAGGTAAATGATAAACAAAAACATGTCCTTAATCATGTAATTTTTATTGTCCAACCACTTTTTTTTTTTTGAGTGTGAAAGAAGGAATTATTAATACTCTGGGACAACAAGCATAAACTAGGATTGTCCTAGCAAAAGTGGACATCTAATTACCCTGGACATCAAGACAAATAAAGTAAACAGGGTCACAGAGATTGTGATGACACCCAGGATGAGCTGGGAGACCCAGATTCCTAATCGGCACCGTCTTGGGAATCCCTGTGTTACCTTTGGTTAGTCACCTCTATGTGTATGGGCCAGTTTTCTCCAACCATGAAATAGTTCTCAGCAATTGGCCAGCTGTGTCTCTCAGGAGAGTTCAGGGAGCGCTGTCCGCAGAGTGCACTGTCCCTGGGGTGAGGCAGCACCAGGACTCAGGGGCCAGCCTACTGTCTTCGGAAAGGTAGCTGAGTGTCCTTGGGGAGGTTATCCCTGTGACTGAGCTTCAGTCTTTCCATCCTCAGCTCTTTCATTTACAGAGCCAGGCTGTATGTTCCCAGCAGGAGCTAGTTCCCTCACTTACACAGGGTGGGAGGGATGACTCCTAGCCTGGGTGCTAGGAGTGTGAGTCACAACACTGACTGATGCCTCAAGAAAATATCTGACTCATGTAAATCAGAAAGAGGCTTTAAAAGAAACAAGCCAATGTCTGATTTGGTGTGGGCTTTTGGGGGATGGGGTGGGGTGAGAATAGTATTCCTTGCATTTTCACCATGATCTTGGCAAGACCTGGGTTACATGGCCACTGAACTAGAGGGGCACACACCTCTGGTTAGCAGTGCCGAGCTTTCCTGGCGTCCCACACAGCTTCCAAGATTGGGTGCAGCTGGAAGAATGGAGAAGAGCATCTCACAAATGAAGGCAGGGGCAGGGTTCCCTTCTCCCAGCACTCAGGGTCCCTGCCCAGTTGGAATAGGCTAATGTAACGTCAGCTCTCGGTGCAAATATCTCTATCAACTGAGGAGATGTGTTGGTCTTCCCTTGTCATGCTGACTGGCTACCTCTTTTCTAAAACACAAAAACAAGTTTCATTTTCTGGTATATCTACCCTCAAATTTCAAAGGCACCTGGATGACCACAAAGCAAACAGACGCTGAAAGGAGGTTTCTACAGCCAGAAGGGGCTTCCTGCAGAGAGCTGGGACAAGAGGTTGAGCCTACAGGTGTGAGCGGGCTGTGCTCTGGGCTGCCGGCAGGCTGGCCGGCCCAGCCTTCCCTGAGGTCCTCTCTACCCAACAGGCTGTTTCTCTGTTATCGGGAAGTGATAATACGATCCACATGTGAAATTCATAGCGTTTGTGTTTGGCCTCCTTTGACATTCTAAGAGTTGTGAGGGGCACTACTTTAAAATTAATTTGCTGGGCATCCTGTCTATCTGTCGGGAACAGGAGGAAGCGAGCCCCGTCCGGGTATTTATCAGACACAGGCCGCCCATCTGCCAGAGCTCGGTCGAGGCGGATTTGCTGTTAATCCTCAGGCCCATCTGTAGGGGTTCAAAATGCTGACCAGGAAGCTAGACAAGATGAGGTTTATTTAATTAGAAAAACAGCTCTGGGGGTTACTAGAAATCACTCTGAAGAAGGAAAGGCTTTTGACCGAGTCACTTTGGTGGGATGAGAGTGGGCTGGGAGCAGGATGAGCGCAGAGGCTGTTCTGTGTTGGGCTTGAGGTGTTGGTTTTGGTTTTAAAGTGGTGTGGCTGGGACAGAGGAGACAGCTTCCTCCATGGCTCTGCAGTAGCCAGACCCAGCCTTGGTTGACAGTCCCCTGGAAGTTTGTGGGTGAGATGTGGTGCGGAGCCACAGAAGAGGCCTCTCTTTGCAAATTGGGATCAACCTGAACTTGACCAAGGGGCTGACATGGCCTGAGTGGGCAGGCAGGCCGCTGGGTACCCTCACTCACTCCAACCTGCCAGAGGTTGAAAGTGGCTTGGGGTAGTTTAAGCCTCAAAATTCACTAGAAGATTCTCGTAACTGGGGTTTACGGCCATTTGAGATCCATTTTTGAGAAAAGGAAAACAACAAAATTGCATTTAAATTTTCCCCAATGGAAAAAATGACATCTGTTCAAAACAAAATCACCAGCAATGGTGCATTCCTTTTTAGTATGAAAATATCATTAGCATAATTGGTTTCTGCAGGGCTGCCATTTGGGACAACTGGGCAGGGGAAATTGTGTGCCCTCCCCTTGCTCCTGCTTGTTGTTTTGTGGCAATACAAAGCATGACAATTTTCACTGAAGTGTGTTGAGATAAATGGTCCCCTCGCTGCTTAGGGCTTTCAGAAATGGTGTTCCTGTTGCTACCCAGATTCCTGGACACTGGTCACCTAGTGATATTTTTAAGGCTGCATTTTTTAGGGTTACTGTGCAGGGACCAAAATGTCACCCAGAGTAGGTATCTAGTAAAAGCGTTGTCTTCTAGAAAGAAAAACTTTCATTTTAGGAATTGCCAGCCATTCAGAGGACCTTGAAGCTGGGCCTGGTCTCCACGCTCCCTGCTTCTCTCTCACACTGGCGTGGATGCCTGGCAGGGAGCAGGGTCTCCCTGTAATGCCTCTTACCAGTTCATCTTCTACCATAGAACTTCCCAGGAGTCTTCTCTCATTCCACTTTGGGAACTCTGGCCGATAAAGGATTCCAGGAATCCTGGGAAGGGTGGCAAACTCCCCTCAGCTGTTCAAGCAACATCACACAAAGGTCCAGAGTGGGAGGAGAGGAAAGGAGAACCAGGTAGCAGGTGCCGGGGATGGAGTCTCAGAGGGTGCTCCTGTTCCAGACAGCACTGCAGGATGCACTGCACCTGCATTTCAACATTTGACAGGGTGGGTGAACCAGCTATTTCAGTGGAAAAACCCAGTCAATGAAGATTTGGGGGATCGTGTAGAACACATGCTCATTTAATTGCCTGCATTTCCCATTTCCTGCCATCCAACTGCGTATGTTGGAATGTTAAAAAAAAAAAAAAGTAGCAAAGCCCAAAGGCTCTTCTTGTTATTGAAAATAAAATTTAATTTTATAAGAGAAAAATGGTTTCCTTAGTTACAGGATTTCCACTTTCCATGTTGAAATATATTTTATTTTTGGTCAGGCGTACTGACTCATGCCTATAATCCTAGCACTTTGGGAGGCTGAGGCAGGAAGGCCAATTGAGGCCAGGAGTTCAAGACCAGCCTGGACAACACAGCAAGATCTCATCTCTACAAAAAAAATAGAAATAAAAAAAAATTAGCTAGATGTGGTGGCTCACTCACACAGTCTTAGCTACTTGGCAGGCTGACACAAGAGGATCACTTGAGCTCAGGAGTTTGAGGTTGCTGTGAGCTATGATTGTATCACTGTACTCCACATCTGGGTGACAGCATGAGATCCTTGTCTCAAAAAAAAAATAATGTATATAAATAAGTGTGTGTGTATATCACTTCATTTTCCCTTCAGATTTATGGGAAAGAATATCATATTGGGGAATAAAAGAAATGAATATTTTATTCCTAATTGTCAATGACTTATTTTACATTTTAAATAAGAGTCCAGGCTAGGTATCCATAGCACAGTGGTTATGGTACCAGCCACATGCACTGAGGCTGGCAGGTTCGAGTCTGGCCTGGGGCCAGCTAAACAACGATGATAACTGCAACAACAAAAAAAATAGCTGGGCATTGTGGCAGGTGCCTCTAGTCCCAGCTACTTGGGCGGCTGAAGCAAGAGAATTGCTTAAGCTCAAGAGTTTGAGGTTGCTGTGAGCTGTGATGCCATGGCACTCTACTCAGGGTGACATAGTGAGACTGTGTCCAAAAAAAAAAAAAAATAAAGAGTCCAACATGTGTTTGAATATCTGGTATAAGAAATGTGAGGTCCAGGGCTAGCCACAGTGGCTCATGCCTGTAATCCCTGGGATCTGGCAGATCACCTAAACTCACGAGTTCCAGACCAGCCTGCGCTAGAGCAAAACTCTGTCTCTAAACATAGCCAGATGTTGTGCTGGGTGCCAGAGTCCCAGCTACTCTGGAGGTTGAGGCAAGAGAATTGCTTGAGCCCAAGAGTCTGAAGTTGCTGTGAGCTATGATGTTATAGCACTCTACTAGGGCGACAAAGTGAGACGTTGAAAAAAAAAAGAAAGGGAAGAAGGAAGAAAGGAAGGAAGGAGGGAAGGAAGGAAGGAAGGAAGGTAGGTGAGGTCAAACCAAACAGCCAATTGGAGATGGGAGCCAACTGGGGCTGCATTGGAGCTTGGAACTGAGCAAAGACTGGACACCTTTTTAGACAGGTATTCTTGAGCACCACTGACAACACGGTTCTAACAGTATTTTATTATTATTATTATTGTTGGGTATTCATTGAGGGTACAAGAAACCAGGTTACACTGATTGCATTTGTTAGGTAAACTCCCTCTTACAATTGTGTCTTGCCCCAAGAGGTGTGTCACACACCAAGACCCCACCCCCGTCCTTCCCTCTCTCTGCTCTCCCCTTTCTCCACCCTCTACTGTGTCATTAATTGTCCTCATATCAAAATTGAGTGCATAGGATTCATGCTTCTCCATTCTTGTGATGCTTTACTAAGAATAATGTGTTCCACTTCTATCCAGGTTAATACAAAGACTGTAAAGTCTCCATTTTTTTAATGGCTGAATAGTATTCCATGGTGTACATATACCACAGCTTGTTAATCCATTCCTCAGTTGGTGGGCATTTAGGGTGTTTCCACATTTTGGCAATTGTAAATTGAGTTTCAACAAACAGTCTAGTGCAAGTGTCTTTATGATAAAAGGATTCTTTTCCTTCTGGGTAGATGCCCGGTAATGGGATTGCAGGATCAAATGGGAAGTCTAGTTTGAGTTCTTTGAGGGGTCTCCATACTTCCTTCCAAAAAGGTTGTATTAGTTTGCAGTCCCACCAGCAATGTAAAAGTGTTCCCTTCTCTCCACATCCACACCTGCATCTGCAGTTTTGAGATTTTGTGATGTGAGCCACTCTCACTGAGGTTAGATGGTATCTCAGTGTGGTTTTGATTTGCATTTCTCTAATAATTAGGGATGATGAGCTTTTTTTTCATATGTTTGTTAGCCATTTGTCTGTCTTCTTAGAGAAGGTTCTATTCATGTCTCTTGCCCATTGATATATGGGATTGTTGGCTTTTTCACGTGGATTAATTTGAGTTCTCTACAGATTCTAGTTATCAAGCTGTTGTCTGATTCAAAATAAGCAAATATACTTTCCCCATTGTGTCAGTTGTCTATTTGTTTTGGTTGTTGTCTCCTTGGCTGTACAGAAGCTTTTCAGTTTAATTAAGTCCTATTTATTTATTTTTGTTGTTGCAATTGCCACGGCAGTCTTCTTCATGAAGTTTTTCCCCAGGCTGATATCTTCCAGTGTTTTTCCTATGCTTTCACTGAGGATTTTTATTGTTTTATGCCTTAAATTTAAGTCCTTTATCCATCTTGAATCAATTTTTTGTGAGTGGAGAAAGGTGTGGGTCCAGTATCAGTCTTTTACATGTGGATATCCATTCTCCAGCACCATTTTTTGAATAGGGAATTTTTCCCCCAAGGTATGTTCTTGTTTGGTTTATCAAAGATTAGGTGGTTGTAGGATGTTAGTTTCATTTCCTGGTTTTGTTTGATTCCAAATGTCTATGTCTCTGTTTTTGTGCCAGTACCATGCTCTCTTGACCACTATGGTCTTGTAGTACAGCCTTAAATCTGGTATGGTGATGCCTCCAGCTTTGTTTTTATTACTAAGAATTGCCTTAGCTATACGGGTTTCTTTCTGGTTCCATACAAAACGCAGAATCATTTTTTCCAAGTCTTGAAAGTACAATGTTGGTATTTTAATAGGGATGGCATTGAATTGGTAGATTGCTTTGGGAAATTTAGACATTTTAACAATGTTGATTCTTTCCAGCCATGAGCATGGTATGTTCTCCCATTTGTTAAAATCCTCTGCTATTTCTTTTCTTACGGTTTCATAATTTTCTTTATAGAGGGACTTCACCTCTTTTGTCAGGTCTATTCCTAGGTATTTCATTTTCTTGGAAGTTATGGTGAAGGGTGTTGGGTCCTTTATTAGCCTCTCATCTTGACTGTTATTGCTGTATACAAAGGCTACTGACTTGT
>NW_003852476.1:1433081-1438913 GCF_000181295.1 Otolemur garnettii | reverse complement strand
TATCAGGGTGATGTTTGCTTCAAGAATGTGTTGGGGAAGATTCCTTCCCCCTTAATTTTTTGAAATAATTTTTGCAGTATGGGATTAAGCTCTTCCCTGAAGGTTTGATAGAATTCTGGTGTGAAGCCATCTAGACCAGGGCATTATAGGGTTGGAAGATTTTTTATTGTTTCTTTAAACTCCATGCTTGAAATTGGTCTGTTTAGGAGCTCTGTTTCTTCCTGGCAAAGTCTAGGGCAGGCCACATGTGGCCCGCTGAGGACATTTATCTGGCCCATTGGGTGTTTTTGCCTCTGCTGCCTGTCCTGCTTAGCAGCCATCTCGTCCTGAGGCCCGCAGTCCGGCCCTCCAACGGTCTGATGGACAGTGAACTGGCCCCTTTGTGTAAAAAGTTTGAGGACCCCTGGTCTAAGAAGAGGTCTAGGGTAATTCCAAATATTGATACATTTCCTTTACATTGTCAAATTTCTGGGTATAGGGTTTCTGGTAGTGTTCAGAGATGATCTCTTGTATCTCTGTGGCCATCAGTTGTTATTTCCCCTTTATCATTTCTGATTGAGGTTACTAGAGATTTTACTTTTCTATTTCTAGTTAGTCTGGCTAAAGGTTTATCTATTTTATTTATTTTTTCAACAAACCAACTCCTTGTTTTCATTAATTTTCTAAATGATTCTGTTTTCAATTTCATTGATCTCTGATTTAAGTTTGGATATTTCTTTTCTTCTATTGGGTTTAGGTTTAGATTGTTCTTTTTCCAATTCTGTAAGATGGCTTGTGAGTTTGTTGATGTGCTCGCTTTCTGTTTTTCAGATGTAGGTATCGAAAGTGATAAATTTTCAACTCAGAACTGCCTTTGTAGTATCCCACAGGTTTTGGTAGCTTGTGTCTTCATTGTTGTTGTACTCAAGGAAGTTAATAATTTCCTCTTTTATTTCTTCCTTCATCCAACTGTCATTCAACAGAAGGTTGTTTAATTTCATGCCTTTGTGTGGGGTTGAATTTTTTTTTGGAGTTGAGTTCCACCTTTAGTGTCTTGTGGTCTGAGAAGATATAAGATAAAATTTCTATTCTTTTGATTCTGTTGAGGTTTGTTTTGTGTCCTAGGATATGATCAATTTTGGAGAATGTTCCATGGGGTGATGAGAAGAATGTATATTCTTTAGCTTTGGAATGGAGTGTTCTATATATGTCTATTAAGCACAGTTGTTCTAGGGTCTCATTTAAGTCCCTTATATCTTTGCTAAATTTCTGTTTAGAGGATGTGTCCAACTGTGTAAGAGAAGTGTAAAGTCCCCTGTCATTATGGTGCCTGAAAAATTATCTTACAACCCTTAACTCTGAGTTTTAATTTGTCTTTTGAAGTTAGGTGTGTTTCCTGCACAGAGCAAATGGATGGCTTGTGTTTTTAAATCCAGTTAGCCAATCTATGCCTCTTCAGTGGGGAATTCAAGCCATAAACATTTATTGAGATAACTGATAAGTGTAGTGGTGTTCTATCCATTTTATTTTGTGAAAGTCCATTGCTTAGTTTTGTCTTTTGCATCATGGTGGAAGTTAGGTTCTGTCCTTTAATTTCTGAGTTCTTACTTTGCTGTTGATCCATTGTGATGGTCAGTGTGTAGAAAAAGTTGAAATATTTCCTGTAGAGCTGGTCGTATTGTGGCGAATTTCCTCAATGTTTGTATGTCAGTAAATGATTTGATTTCTCTGTCAATTTTCAATTTTAAAGCTTAGCTTAGCTGGATATAGAATTCTTGGCTGGAAATTGTTCTGTTTAAGTAGATTAAAGGTAGATGACCATTGTCTTCTGGCTTGAAAAGTTTCATTAGAGAAGTCTGCAGTCACCCGATGGATTTGCCCCTGTAGGTCAATTGGCACTTACTCCTGGCAGCTGGAAGAATCTTTTCTTTTGTCTTGACTTTGAACAGGTCCATCACAATGTGACTTGGAGAAGCTTGGTTAAGAGTTGAGGCCACCTGGTGTCTGATATCCCTCTGAAAGGAGTATATCAGAATCTTTGGTCATATTTGGGAAATTTTCATTTATAATATTCTCTAGTATGGTTTCCATTCCCCTGGAGCATTCTTCTTTCCATTCTGGGATACCTATAACTTGTATGTTTGAATGCTTCATATAGTACCATAATTCTGTCAGTGAATGTTGTGCTTTCTCTCTGTTCTTTTCTGCCTCTTAACTATCTGAGATATCTCAAGAGCTTTGTTCTCTACCTCTGAGATTCTTTCTTCTGCATTATCTAATCTGTTGTTGATACTTTCTATTGCATCTGTAAGCTCCCTAATTGACTGCTTCAATTCCTTCAGCTCTGTTATGTTCTTCCTATATTCTTCGTATCATTCATCTCTTATTTGATTCTTATTTTGGATTTCATTTTTATTATTTTCTACTTTATCAGTAGTTTCCTTCATTGTTTTCATCATCTGTATTCTAAATTCCCTTTCTGTCATTTCTAACATTTCTGTATAGGTAGAATCCTCTGTAGTAGCTACCTCATGGTCCCTTGGAGGGGTTGCTCTGGACTGGTTTTTCATGTTGCCAGGATTATTCTGCTGATTCTTCCTCATGAGTGTTTTCATTTATCTGTTTCCTTGCCCTAATTTTCCTTTCACTTCCTCTTGCTCTTTAAGTTACTGTGCCACTGGACTAGGGTTTTGATGAGTCAGCTGCCAGTGGGATTAGACCCAACAAACATACACAACCATGTGCCAATTCTCCACTGCTTTTGTCCTCTTCATGGGGTCCGGAAGTCGCTTGCTGACTCCTTGTATCCCCAGTGTCCCCAAAGGGATGTTTCTGGGCAGATCCCACCAGCCAGAGATGCCTCACTCCCCAGCCTTGCAGTGCCCAGTTGCAAGGAAGCTGTTACTTGCTGCCATCTTGCTTCTCCCCCGAGAATGATGGTGTAGATTCTTAAACTGTTATATGCTACTCCTGCTGCCATGTCACAAAAGAAATGGTTCTAACAGTATTTAATGACAGCTACTTATAAGTAACAATAAACATCCTGTGCTTTCACAGATTATTAAAGATGGTGACAGCTGTATAACAGATTCTTCTCAACTAGGAATCTCTGAAGACTATATTGGAGGAAGTCATTACATTATACAGCCTCATGATGAAACTGAGGACAGCATGAATGATCATGAAGACACAAATAAATGGTTCAAAAGAAAGTTTCAGAGAATAAGATACGTATCTTCTAATTGTGAATGTGGTTAGATAATGCAAAATGCCATATCTCAAATGGGAAAGTTTGCAAAAGATACCAAAGAATGTGTTCAAGAATGTGTAAGTGAATTCGTCAGCTTTATAACATCTGGAGCAAGTGAATGGAAAACAATGGTGGGAAGGATATTCTCTTTGCCATTTCTACCTTAGGCTTTGACAGTTATGTGGAACCTCTGAAATTATACCTTCAGAAATTCAGAGAGGCTGTGAAAGGAAAGAAGGGAATTGGTGGATCAGTCACTGCTACAGATAGACTAGGTGAAGAGCTCACAGAAGAGGCATTTACTAACCAGTTCCAGCTGGCTTAATAACCACAGGTGGTCGACAACAAAATGTTTTGGTTTATACAACATCCTATCAACAGATTTCTGGTGTTCAACAAATTCATTTTCATGATCTGAAGAAATGGAATGGAGAATGTAGAGAATCGAGAGTCTGTATGACTGCGGCAGAGACATCAGAAAGAAATGCCTGGTGAAAGATGTCTCTTTGTACATTAATAGCTATGATGTAGCTTCCTGATGCTCAACTAATTGAGGTGTTAATTCTGACTTGAGAATCTTTTTCATGAATGATTTTAAGGAAAAATTGGATTTTAAAGGTATTACAATGTTTCATACAAGAATTTATTTCTCAAAAAAAAGGAGTTTATTTCTCTGTATGACTCCTGTGTGCATTGAATATTGCAATCCATTACTGTCAGAGATTTGTAGACAGTTTCTTATTTTCATGCTGAATCATGTTACTTTTGTAATTCAAGTAAGCAGCTGGATTAATTCATGATGTCTGTCCTATTAATAAAATTAAGGATAGAGTTCTTTTTGAATACAAGTTGCTTTTATTAAAAATTTGAATTTGTCTTGGTTATATATCTTACATGATAACCTAACTAGGTTTTTAGGATTTGCCATATTTATTAAAATTTTTTTTCATAAAACGTTCATAGCTTAACTAGCACCATTTTTAAAAATGTAATTGAATAAGTGTGAATGCAGGGGCAAATATTGTCTACCCTATTAAACTCAGCGCCCATTAACAGTATGTACACTGTCCAGCGTGCCTGTCAACATAGTTTTAGTTATTGGAGCTTTCATTAAGACTAGATTTGTTTTTGAAGTACATTATTAGGCTCGGCGCCTATGGCTCAAGTGGCTAAGGTGCCAGCCACATACACCTAAGGTGGTGGGTTCAAATCCAGCCCGGGCCCGCCAAACAACAATGACGGCTGCAAACCCCCCCCCCCCCAAAATAGCCGGGCGTTGTGGCGGACGCCTGTGGTCCCAGCTACTTGGGAGGCGGAGGCAGGAGACTCTCGCTTGAGCCCAGGAGTTGGAGGTTGCTGTGAACTGTGTTGCCACAGCACTCTACCCATGGGGACAGCTTGAGGCTCTGTCTCAAAAAAAAAAAAAAAAGAATTACATTATTGTAAGTGTTGGAATTCATTTATGTTTAATGTAGTCTCAGTGCTCTTGAAATGGTGCCTTTTCATTTGGCATATGATTTTGTTCAAAACATATCTCAAGTACCATAATTTCCTCTTTCAGAAGATAATTTTATAGTCTGATGGTAAATGTCCTCATTTTACCATTTTAATCGAAATGTCAAGTTTCCTATTTAACTATAGAAGCCAAGAAACACTGGATGTCCTTGAGTGTCAGGCCTTTGGCATGGATGAGTGAATGAGAGGCAGGACAGAGTGAGTGCTTGGAATGGGCTAACACAGAAGCCCCCTACTTTTAGTGTGCTGTCTTGATTTTTGTAATAAACTAAACTTAGATAATGTACTTTGTATAGTTTTACTAATATGTACTTGTATTACTTCTTTTTGAAAGTGAAAATTTATATTTTCTCATCTATGTTTTTTGGTTTGAATTAAGTAGAAGTTGTTTTTTTTTTAAGTTTTAATTATCAAAAATTCCTATTTTATATTTTGCCTAAAAGGGAGTTTGAGTGAATGTCAATCTTTCAAAGATAATCAAGCTTATAAGGTAAGAGCAATTTCCCAGATACAGGCTGAACAAAACATTTACTTTGCCAGAAGGCGCCTTTGGTGGCATATTTGTGCTAATCTGAAGTTAATAACTCCTTCCCTTCCTATCCTTCATTTTAAAAATAATCTTCATTATAGAAAATTCAAATAGGAAAATCAGGGGTGGGAGTAGTTGAGCAAAATCAACAGTCATCCTGCTATGAGGTAACTAATGTTTTGATGTATGTCATTTGTCCTTTATTCTGCTAAATACGTATATTTTTATAAAAATGGGCTTATATTGTGCATACTGATTTGCAACCTGCTTCTTTACTTAAGAATATATTCTGAACATCTTTTCCAGGTCATGTGTAGTCTTCTGCATCATTTTTATTGGTTTATTATTCTGTTGTATGACTGAATCATAATTTATTAAATCCTCTATTGCATTTTGACTATTTAATCTTGTAAACAGTCAAAAGAACCACTGAATCTTGTGCATCCATGATCGTCTTAAATTCTTAGAAAAACTGCTATTTACCAGAAAAAAAAAAAGAAATGTGATAATTCAGTGTTAGGTGAATCCATGTTGGGAAACATGGCTTGAACTTGATTTT
>NW_003852476.1:1392308-1432576 GCF_000181295.1 Otolemur garnettii | reverse complement strand
GGCCCTGACTGGATTTGAACCCGCTACCTTAGGTGTATGTGTCTGGTGCCTTAGCCACTTGAGCCACAGGCTCCAAGCTGATTAAACATCTTTCATACAAGTTGGACAAAGCAATTCTTGCTTGTGTGAGCAATTCTCTGCATCAGTACAAACTGTACAAAATGGCTTATAATTTTTTTCACCCACTATTTTTCTGCATAGATTCCCTTGAATTCTGAGACAATTCTATGCACTCCTATTTTCTGGGGTTGTTTCAAATTTTCCTGTGATTGTAATTGGGTTGAAGATGTCACCAGTAAGCTAAGAGATGTCAACTCAGTCACTTCTTTTGGTGCTGACGATAAAAATCATTAGATGCTCTTTTTAAATGCCAACTAATCATGAGCCTTACAAATTTGCAAAAATCGCTATCTTCTCAGCAGGGAATACTGTCTCTGAGGTGATTCCCTTCTTGTTCCCACATCTGCTGTCTTTCCACTGAATTCTTTTTACCTTATGAAATCCTGGGGCTTGACTACCACACATTCTAATGTTCCTGAAGAAGATATGGTTTTTCAACCCAGGCTTCCTTCTCTTCCTCCATGGATGCTGGGGTCTCACTGCAAAAGAGTGTGGCCCTCAGGGACTGTGACTTGGCAGGAGAGCTCCTCCTGGCTTTATTCACCTTGAACAGTAGCTAGCAAGCTTGGTGGGTACCCTGAATTTGGCTTGGATTCAGACCAGGGTGGCGGCTCCTAACTTGGGTGTGTGGTGGGTTTCAGGAGGTCTGGGCTCCTCCAGAAATCTTGACACTGTGTGTGTAGGCCCCTGGATGTGTGTGTGTCCAGAGAAAAGGCTTGGAGTTTTCATTACATTCCCAAGCAAGTCCCCCAAATTAAAACAACATGTTTTAGAGCCAGCCACAGTTCTTGGCACCAGTCTGCTCGTGCCAAGGAGTGGATGAGAAACCCAGGTGTGGTTTCCCAGGTGGAGACCTTCTATAATCTCACCCCCAGGCCTTTGTCACCCAGTATGTATTCCAAGTTTGCTTCTAAGTAGGTTCTTTGTCTCTGCTATCTTACCCCTTGAGAACTTTTTTTCTCCACTCAGGTAACACCTTCACTTTTCCTGCCATGATCACTTTGATTCTTACTGTTGATAATACTCAGACCTTTTATCACCTGATCATTCATTCATCCATTCCTTCTGGGGTATCAGTTAAGAACGCTGAAATCAGGCTGTGCGCACATTCAGACCTGCCAGGTGCTGATTGTGCACCCTTGGGTAAGTTAACTTTCCTGAACCTCATCTGAAAAGCAAAGATGGGGATAGTGCTTAACTCACAGATTTGGTATGAGCAGCAAATATGATCGTGCATGTGAAGCACTTAGGTAAGTGCAGAGAACATTGTATGTTGTCAATAAAAGGTAAAAGAAGTGCACCATTTATTCATGAATATTTATCAAGGACACACTGATGTCATGCACCAGGCTGATGAGGTCAGCCTGACAGAAGAGCAGGCTTTGTTTTCCTAGGGCTCGTGGTTTTTCCAGTAAAACCTATATCCTAAGCAGGAGGCAATAAAGTCCATTTGCAAGAGTTAATCAGCATCATTTTGCCTCTCTCTTGTCCATTTCTGTCACCAATAATAATGTGACAGCCAGCAGCAGAAGTAGCCGCAGATGCATGTACAGAGTTACAGGTGCCTTCTGGGTGCTTTGTGCCAGCTCCATCATCACAACCCCCCTGGGAGGGAGGTGCTACTATTCCTGCCCTTGTTGGAGGAGGAAACTGAATATCAGGGAATGAGAGTCACTTGTCCAAGATCACACAGGTTTAAATCCAGCAATGTAGCCATGGAGAGCCCGTGTCATCCCAGACAGGAGCAACGCCAGATCAGAGAACTCAGTGAGAGCGTGCCCTCCCTCCCCGGGGCCCTCCCTCCTTTCACACCTATCTCAAACTCCCCTCCCTCACAAAAGCCTTCCCTGACATGATATGTACAATGATTTTGAAAAGTCTGACCCCTTAATTATTTTTTGTACAGCCTTGATTTGTCCTGTCCCTATGTTGTTTATAAATGCTCTACTGTTTCTCCCTAGCTAGACTCAAGACCCTCAAAAGCAAAGATTGTATCTTTTCTTAACTGGAGACCTTGACAGTGCCTCTTTGAGGACTGTGCACCTGGGGGACAAGTCAGACATCCGGGTGACAGATACTTATATGGGGACTCTGTCGTTCATTCAGCGAGTGTTCCTGGAGAATCTACACCAGAGAACCAGCTGTTCCCAGCACTGGGAGCACACAGTGCACAATGGTAAGCACGGTGCCGAGAGCGCTTACAACCTGGTGGGGAGGAGAAGCATAAGCACAGTTTCTGGCAACACCTACAAAGGAAGGCACACAGTGTTAGGACGATGTCTAACAGTATGGGATTTGATCCAGTTGAGGGAGTTAGGGAGGGCTGCCTGGAGGAAGACACGTGTATGTTTTGGCTGAGAGCTGAGGGATGTGAGAGGCACCTCTGTAGGTGATGACAGCTGGGGAGCTACAGCAGTGAGGCCTCTGTGGAAGGAAGGGGAGGCGGGGTGAGGAGCTTGCTGTCAGGAGTGTGTGAGATGAGGCTGCAGCGGTCAGTGTGACCACGGAGGGCCTCTTGGCCACATCAGAGTTTTGTTCATCCATATTACAAGGGAAACTATGGGAGGATTTGAAGCAGAGGAGGTGATGGCAGGTAGCTTGGGCTAGGATAAGAGATGGATGGATTTGGTGGGCATTTTTAGAAGATAAAAATGCAGTAGGACTCAGCAATTGTTTTAGGAGCAATCGGAACCCTTTTATGTTCCTGGTATTGGCCTAGGTGCTTTATAGGCAGGGATTCACTTGGCCTTGCACAATAGGCTGTGTGGTGGGCAGTAACCTTAACTATCCCCAACTTCTACCTGAGAAGACAGAGGTGTAGCCAAAAAACAGCAGAGCTGGGAGTTGGACCTGGCAGCTATGCCCCGTCTCAGTCTGTTGGGCCTGGTTTCCTCACTGGATCCACGGAGGACTATGATGCCATTCACTCAGACGGAAACAGCAGTGGCCGTCAGTGTGTGGGCAGAGGGCAGGGTGAGACTTGGAGATGTTGAAATCGAGTTCAAATCATTGTGAAACCCAGTTTCATCTGCAGGCACCCACACCTCCATCACTTCCTATAGGCCTTTGCTCAGATGTTACCTTCTCACCACTGTTCAAAACTGTACTCTGCCTGACTGCATGTCCCCTGTGTCCCAATTACCCCTATTCTTGCTTCCCTCCTGCAACATTTATCATCTCCTAACATGACATATTTTACTTATTTGTTAGATGTTGTTGTCCATCCGGGGAAGGGAATCACGTTTTTTTCACTGATATACCCCAAGGGCCTAGAACAGTGCACACAGTAGGTGCTAACAAATGTTTGGTGAATGGATGAAAAAAAGTATTTTTAGCAAGACAACAATAGGCTCCCAAATTTGTTCAGAAAATTAGAATTTATGCCTATGCTTGAAAATTATTATAATAATTGACTAGAATAATTTCATGAATACCTTTTACAGATTCATCTTAGTGGCTACCATTAAAGCAGGGGTCACATACATTTCCCCCCTGTGATTTTAAGTTTCAGGAGGAAGGGCGACTGTTTCATGATATGTGGTGTTTGTAGAGCTTGTTAAAATAAAACAAAAAACTGTGCTGAGTTTCCCCTTTTGCTCCATGTTCCTTTCTTTTCTCTACCCTCATTGTACTAATGTGCTAATGTCTTTCACATTTCGGCTGGTGGAAGGTGTCCTTGGTGCCCTGGAATCTGGGGACGGCTGACACTCTCACTCAGTTTAATGACCACCCTTGCGGGTCATCACTACTGGCAGTTACTGGAGATTTCTGTCATGACTCGACAGAGACGCGGTACCAGCTAGAGAATTTTACAGGGACAGCTAAAGGACAGTTCACTGTTCATTCTCTCACTTTATTAAACACGGTCAAGAGGAAGCAAAATATTTAGTGCTGTGCTATCTCAGGCATTGTGACCTCACGGTGGAAAAGGTGGGGCAGAGACCTCTTTGACTATTTAGAGCCATAACAGAAAACACTATCCTGTTACCTAGTATATTATACTGTATTCCAAAACCCACATTATAAATTTCTCCTGGAAATTAGTTCCCAGAAAATAGTTTCTCTTTAGTTGTGTGTGGGGTGAGGGGGAGAGGGCACCACGCTCCCAACACACTTCCTCCTTGCCTTGGTTACCTAGAGATTTAAAGCCAAAATCAATTCTGGGTAACGCTAATTAGCTCCTCTCAGAGAGTTCCTTGAAGACCAGCTTCCTCTGCCTCTCCAGAGTCCTCTGTCCTGTTTTTATCCTTAATGGCTCCATCTGATATTATTTTTTACCTTGTAAGCCACATGAAATCCATGTTGGAATATGTGAGCTGAGGTCTGAACTGCCAAGTGTGAGCAGTTCTGGCCTAGACCCACATTTCCTGGATGGGAACTTGAGAATCTCTGGAAGTCATAACAACAGTATAGATGTTTGTGTCCTGGTGCTGGAAGGAAAAGCACAGAACGCTTTACAGACATCATCTTCCACACCCTGCAACAGTCCTCATTTTCTGCACATGATTTTCTGTTCATAGCTTATTGTGGCAAATCAGGATCCAACCATAAACTGCCGGGTTCCAAAGCCTGTGCCCTTCCGAGAGTGAACAGACCCTCCTCGTTTTCCTGGCTGTGCTGACTCTAGTCAGGGGAACCTCAGCCACTGGCCCAGCAGGCCCTGCACTGGCTGCCCCATCCCTGGGGACTCTGCCTCCCTTTGCCCAACACCCTGGGCACAGCGGCCTCCTCTGGACCCTGCTCTCAGCCTACCTCCATGCCCCTGTGAAAGGAAATGAAAACAACCCTCTCTCCTAAGGCTAAAGATAAGATCTCCCTAGGGAAAATTATTATGCAGGCCAAGGGCAGACCCTGGGGAATAAGACAGCTCCCACAGCTCTGGGTCTCAGAGGGGTGGGTTGGGGCTTTGCCTTGCAATTCTCTCCCACCCTCTCCAAATGCTCTCCTGTCTTTTGGAATGACAGCGGCAGACTTCCAGTACAACAGGCCCCAGGGCCATTCTCTACCCTGCAGTCTCCATCCTCTCCCCACCTCCACACATCCACCTCCCTACTGTTTGAACCTCCCTCTGCTGGATTTCAAATCTCTAGCTCCAGCTTCTTCCCTCCCCCTCCTTTATTTTTCTGTGATTCTTTCCATTTCCCTGAATAACGTGATATCGTGTCAAGCCCTCCATCCCATACTTTAGCTATTAAGTTGTTGGCTATATTACACAGTGGGCTTTGATTTGGATCAGTTAGAGCTAACAGCAATTTTCAGTAAAATATTAACCAAACACACACAAAAATCACTCGTGTGGCTCCATCCTCTCCCTCAATAGGATTAATCAAGTTAGCTATTTACTCTTCCCACCTCTTCCGTGTTTTCCCACCTTCCTACTCCAAACAAGAAAATGACACTAAATTCATTTAATACAAATTTATATTATTGTCTGAGGCATTTTAAACAATGCTTAATTTAATTTTCTTGTTTGGAATGTGATATTGGAGAAAGGACCATGGTGTAATGTAAAAATAGGATTCATCCATCTGCCAGGCCCCAGCTACCTTCTCCAGATTCACAAGTGCTTTGTTTGCCTTCAGCTGCAATTCATAGGTACCAAACCACCTCTGTTCTGCCAAGAGAACCGTCAGCCTCCGAAAGCCATCGTCCTGCCCCATGCTGCAGACTCTGAGGGCTTGGCCTTCCCTATATGGTTGAAGTCTTCTGATTTGATTAGACTCTGATGACCAAAAAGACAAGTCAAACTTGTTGGCTGTCCCTGTTCTCTTGGCCTACTAATCAGTTAGCTAGAATTCTAGTCCTTTCTGCTTCAGGAGATAGAAATAACCTTTATTGAGCACCTACAGTATACCAACCATTAAAAAAACGAAAGTGTCTCATTTTTAATCTCCTCAAACATCTTATAAGGTAAATGAGGTAACATCTGTATTTTAGGTCTCAGAAAATGAGAAGCAGGCCAGGCACGGTGGCTCAGGCCTGTAATCCTTGTACTTTTGGGAGGTGTAGGCGGGAGGATCATTGAGCTCAGGACCAACTGAGCGAGACCCCATCTCTACCAAAAATTGAAAGATCAGCTGGGTGTTGTGTCAGGTGTCAGGAGGTTGTAGCAGGATGGCTTGAGCCCAGGAGTTTGAGGTTGCAGTGGGCTACGATGGCACCACTGAGCTCCAGCCTGGGTGAGTGAGATTCTGTCCTGAAAAGAAAAAAGAAAGAAAGAAAGAAAAGGAGATGCCAAACACGCAGTCAGTGTCTGCTGTGCAGGAAGCCCAGTACCACAAGGTGTGGGTGCCTTGTGTTCTAAATCTTAAGTGCACAGGTCACTTGATTGTTGTGGGCAGTGTCTTAGCCAGGGGCTATGAATGATGAGCTTCAGAGGGGCCACAGAGTCCCCGAAATGATGAACAAAATTTGGATGTGTGCATCCCTTTTTGAAGAGGGGGAGTCCATTTCTGGGAAGGTTCCCTGATTTAAAGTCTAGCAAGCATTGCCACCTCGCGCTTTCCTTAAGGACCAGTGACCGACTGCTGCAGTCTCAGCACTCGGCTGCTCAGTTTGCACTTGTACTTGGCCAGACACTTGAGCACCAGTAGCCAACTACCACTCACTGAGAATAACCTGCTCTGTGCCGTCCTGCTGGGCACACCCACGGCAGGGTCTCAGGAAGAGCAGTGGGGCTCCTTCTGGAGGAGCGGAAGGAGGTAAGGAGCAGGGCAGTCTCCAGGCTGCTAGATTTCTGACATAATACAGTCCTCTTCCATCCTCAATGTTCCTGGCCTCGTGACTGAAATAATCCCATCCAAGGTTAATGGCTTCACACACAGAGCAGGCCAGTGAGAAGAAGGAAGGCCGGTGTGAGACCCAGCAAACTGGGCTTCTGGTTCCTCTGTGCCATCAACTCCAAAGGCCTTCTTACTATAATGCCCCACTTCAGAAAGGAAAGTAATACCTGCCCACCCCACCCCCAGTAAATCAACAAAACAAAACAAAAACAAACAAGCGTGCATTGTGAAGAGCATGAAGTTCAGAGCATTCTTTCTGCTGGCACCT
Organism: Otolemur garnettii; assembly: GCF_000181295.1. Classification (NCBI taxonomy): domain Eukaryota; kingdom Metazoa; phylum Chordata; class Mammalia; order Primates; family Galagidae; genus Otolemur; species Otolemur garnettii. The sequence goes on along the minus strand of NW_003852476.1, from coordinate 1,425,406 downwards.
TGGAGCACTTGCTCCAAGGGGAAAATATAATGAGGACATATCACTCATTATCCCTCCTGGCCCCTAGGAGGTTAAGATCTAGTGTGTACACCTCATCATGCAGAAAGGCAGGTGTATAAAGTAGCTGTAACATCAGGCAGAACAGAGAACATCATTAGAAAGTTATTAATTACTTGGTATGGGGGACCAGAAGTAGGGCATGGGCTCAGGGAAGACTATATTAGGAAGTGGCATTTCAGGCCTTGAAAGGATGGTAACAGGCAGAGGACATGTCTGCAGGTGTGAGTAGCATGTGTATGACACACTGAGACACTCGTGAAAGGTAAGGCACAAGACAGCTATGGTGTCGGGCAGATTACCAGGCTGGGTAGGGCCAGATGGATATACATATCTCTTCTACCAAAGAGTCTGATTTAAAGGCCTCAGTCGAAGTTTAGGTATCAGAACTTTTAAAATCCTTCTGGATAATCTCTAATGTGTAGCCAGGGCTGGGGCACACTGGACCAGATAGTCTTCAAGGTTCCCACCAGCCTAGAGTGTTCAGAGAATAGTGTCCTTTTTTTTTTTTTTTTTGGAGACAGAGTCTCTTTTTGTTGCCCTTAGTAGAGTGCTGTGGCATTATAACTCACAGCATCCTCAAACTCTTGGGCTCAAGCAAACCCCTTGCTTCAGCCTCCAAAGTAACTGGGACTACAGGTGTCTGCCACAGTGCCTGGCTATTTTTGGAGACAGAGTCTTGCTCTTGCTCAGGCTGGTTTCAAACCTGTGAGCTCAGGCAATCCACCCACTTGGGTCTCCCAGAGTGCTGATTACAGGTGCGAACAGTGCCCTTTATGACAAAAGGGACTTGGCCTGAAAATGTGAGTGGCTTCTTCTAACATGACAATTGCTGAAAAGCTGATTTAAAGGCCCTTGTCTGCAGGCAAGGGGGTCTCTAAATAACCCCAGAAGGCTGTTCTAAGAGCAGTGTCTGAGCCCAAAGCACACAGATATTATAATAGAAATGAGTTAAGTGGGCTTGGTAAGGACTGGTGACCTAGGAGTATTGTCTCACCCATAGGGCACGGCCGCCATGTAGCTCCCACCTGCTGCGGCCATGTGGGCCCAGGGTTCCCAAATTGTGCAACTTATCAAGAGAAGCCAGGAATCTGGCAAATGATCCTGATATGATTATTAGTAACAAATTTAAAGTTTTGATGGAGCTCTACCCAAGCCAAATCAAATATAGTGGCAATCAGCAAGTTTTTGGTTTGACACCAAGTTTTGATTATTTAAAAAAAAAAAACCCAAACACTCAGCCCAGTGCAGTGGCTCACTCCTATAATTCTAGCACTCTGAGAGGCCAAGACAGGTGAACTGCTTGAACTTAGGAGTTCAAGGCCAGCCTGAGCAAGAGCAAGACCCTGTCTCTACTAAAAATAGAAAAAAAAAAAAAACTGGCCAGGTATGTGGTGGGCACCTGTAGTCCCAGCTATTCTGGAGGCTAAGGCAGGAGGGTCACCTGAGCCCAAGAGTTTGAGGTTGCTTCGAGCTATAATGATGCCATAGCATTCTAGCCAGGATGACAGAGTGATATAAAAATCTATATAAAAATAAAATAAACAAATAAATAAATAGGAAGACTCACCCTTGCCTTTATTAAGTGATTACTCCTTAACAATCTTTAGGGAGACAATGTTTGTGTTGACTTCAGGTGTTTGTTTTTTTTTTAAAAAAAAACTATAAAAAATTATATGTGGCTAAGAAGACCAAAAAAAGCTTCTATGTACATTTATCAACATTAAGTATCATTTTATCTACATCCTCATCTACTCTTTCTTATATTATTTTGAAGCCAATTTTAGATATCAGCTCATCCATAAATATTTAAGCATAACCATAATATAATTATAATACCTCAAAATTAAGAAGCAGTTCTTAATATTAACTATCTAGCCAGTGTTCAAGTTCCAGTCATTTCAAAAATGTCACAAATTTTTTAATTTAGTTTGTTTAAATTAGAATTTAAATAAAGCTCACACACTGCAGTTGGTTGACATGCTTATATTTGCTTTTGATATTGTTTTTTGCATGTTGATTCTGCTGAAATGGCTATTATTAATCTGTTTGTATGTAACTTTTCACTAAGAGATTTATAAAAATGTAATGAAGGTTTGCAAGGCCAAGCTCTGTGACTACATTATAAGTTAGTTTGATATAGTAAGTCTCAGAAACAGCTAAATTCTGTCAAAGAAAAATCCATTTTTAATGCATGATTGAATATTGATAATTAATGGGAACTATGAGGAAGTCATATGCAAAGATTAATTACCAACTGAGCTCTGAGGGTGTTTTTCTTCCTTTATAATCTCACCTCCTGAGAGAAATAGTCTATATTGGTCCTACAGTGAATTGACAGATATGTCCAGAAAGAGCAGCCACAAACTATAATCTTTATTGGTCATGCTTAATTGGATGTACTATTATTTTTTATTTGCAGAGACAACATTTTTTAGTTAATTCTTTCTGTCACGCTGGAATTAGGAGGGGTGACCATGAGCTCTTTCTTACTGTGCTGGTGGTGTGAGGGTCCAAGTCTTGGAGTTCTGAGTATTTCTCCTTGTTGCTTGAAATCAACTCCTTACAATGGAAAGTCTCATTGTCAGACTCAAGGTCATCCTTCTATGGGCAACAATCTAGCTGTCACTAACTGTGACATAAAGAAAGCCCCAGTTTCCTGCTTCAGAAAGTAACTTAGTGAAACTAACCCCTGATATCCAAGTTCATTAAAATGAGGAAAAATATTATGAGTTCATCAAATGAAAAGCCAGAGAGGTGTAGATGTTTGCCCTACTGATGCAAATTGAATTTGCATGTCCACCTGAACTTCTGCTCAGAGTTGTTTCCACCCAAGAGGAGTCCGCAGGCCAGCCTGTGATTGGCAGCGGCTCAGATTTGGTTTGCGAAGGTGGCTGGTGGCCGGTGGCTAATTACACGTTTGACAAACTTGTTGTTAAGACAATGCCCCATGTGTCCTTCCCTAGCTGCAAATTGCCAGGTCACTGGAGAGTTTCCTGTATGGATACTAATTATGCCTAATTTGGTCCTGAGATTTCCGCATTTGTCTTTCTGTCACAAAGTTTGTGATTACAAATCGCTCATGTTGATTGGGAGTGAGGCTAAATTTCCGATGGTTCAACATGTAATAAACCATTCACGGGACCAGCAGTGTTTAGCCGTCTCGATAAAACACAGAATATCCACAGTCATTTGCATCCCTGAGAAAAGTTTGCTATCTTTAGATATTTGTTTTCACAACTGATTAATTACCTGGAAAACACAGACAAAGCTTCCAAATGTGACACTTCATGGAAAGGACAGCCATTTCATTACTGAGGGGTCTAGGAGTTAGGCCCTACGAGAGAAGGTGGACAGGTGGCTGCATGCCTCTGGAGGGAGGGGACCGAGGCCACCTCACTGCTTCCTCCTGTGTGGGAGGAGGGCTGGTGGGAGGAAGGTTTTGTCAGGTACAGTAAGTGGCAGGCAATCCCTTGAAAGCCAACTTCATTACCGGTGGGCTCTGCAGTTCTCAGCCAGGAATTGCTGAGGCATCTTGCTCCTTTTCACATTTGCTGAAAAGTTTTTGCAAGAGATTAGGACGTTGGTTCTCAAATGTTTTTGTCCTAAGATCATTCTAATACTTCCTTTCCCCAGAAAAGAGCCTGTTGAGGTCCCCCTGCGGGTTTAGTTCCTAGGCTGAGACTGAGGTGGCATGTGGTTAAGGAAGGAGCGAGGGAGGCAGGACAGCACAGTGGGAGAGCAGAGGTGAAGAGGGACAGCAACGCCTGTGAGGCTGCTGGGACAGGGTGGGGTTGGGGCACAGATATGGCTGAGGTGCCAGCACCCTTCCAGAGCTGCCTGGCTGCAGGGGGTGTGCTGGTGTTAGGCAGGAACTGTGAAGCATAATCCCGCCCAGGGAGAAAACTGGAAATCCAGGACTGCATGGCGCCAGCCCGGGGCCAGTGGCCTGCTCCAGTCTTGAGCTCAGGTCTGCCATCTTTAAGTGTCTTTAATGAACTACTAGCATCCACAGAATATGAACTGGAGTTCTGCCTTTGAGAAGAGTCCTCTGTTGTTTGCTGCCAACTAAATCTTGTGGTGTTTGGAAGATGTTTTGGGTGAGTTAACTGCTGACTGCTAAACTGCTCTGAAGTGATTTTATTTGCACAAGGTGGTCTGCTTACCCAGGAGACTGAGGCCACCTTTGCTCTTCTATAGCAAAAAAAGCCTTCCCTGTGACCACAGAAACCAGAAGGCAGAGAATCTGAGGTTCCCTGCTGCCAGCGTTAACATCCTTGGAAGAAGTTCACCTGCTGCATACAGCAGCCTTTACTCCAATAGGTGGCCTTAGTTCTACACAGACCAACTAGAAGGATCCCTGTTACCTCAGAAATAAGAAAACCAATCCTGTTAACAAGTAACTCCGATGAGGTCAACATCCCTGGCCACCAGGGTTAGCCACGCCACTCACAGGCTCCTTTGTGGAGAAAGTTCAGACAGCCTGTTTTCCCTTAAGAATAGCAAGGGCCAGGGGCTTTGAGATCTATAATCGTATCCCTTATCTGACTCTAACTAGGACTAAGTATAAATCATGGTCACTTCATGACACTGGCTCTATGGTGACATGTGCCTTTTCCAGGTTAATTTTGGTGAGGTCCACCACTTATATTGGAATTGGAATTGAAGTGATAAGAGGGAGGGCAGTGGTCTGGGGCTACTATTTGACCTAGCAAACCCCTTTCTCTCTGAAAACTCTATGATGTCTCTTCTGTTTCTGCTAGAGAGGGAGAGAAAAACCCATATACAGTGCAGAAAATGGGTTTGGAGCCTGAGTTAGCCCCGGTGTTTTGAGTCCAGGATCTCCTGCCACTTACCAGCTGATTGGTTGGGACAAACACAAGAAAGCCTGGCCCTTGGTCTTCTCATCCACAGAAAGGACAATTCTTTGAGAGAAAGACTTGCTGTGCAGATTATGTGCTAATGAGTAGAAAACCATTAGTGCAAAGCTGTTAGCACCCTGTGGCCCCCAAGCCATGGCCACCAGAGCTTTGTCAATGAATGAGCAGGCAAAATGCTTCTCAAGGAACCAGCTCCCTTCTGCCACTGAAAAGCTTTCATCCCACACAGCCTTTCAGGTGCCAGCCCCACTGGCTGTGAATGCCCCAAGGACAATATCATTGTTGTCCTCTTGTTTATTTTATGCCCAGACTTCCCTTAGCACTAGTAGGGATCCTGCAGGTAGAGAGAAACATCGTCTGTACAACACAGAAACCCAACAAAAGGACGGTCAGGTGGGAGGGGCTTGACATGCTCACATTTCACAAATAATTGTTAATATATTAACATTTCTGCTGGGAAAATTTAAGACATTTAGAATCAAATATAAATATTCTTTCCATGCAGAAACATAAATTTTGCATTTTAGCATTTGCACCAGGGAGAATTCTTTGGCAAAATGAGAGCACTTGGAAATATAGCGTGGGCCACCTTGACAAAGATGAACTTTAGTAACAACTGAGGACAGGATTTATTAAGACTTTCCTTCTAGGTTAAGTTTTCATTTATCTTTCTGCTCATTCATTTATTCATTCTTCAAATATTGTTGAATGCCTGTTATGTCACTTAGAAGATGCCACGTGGGTCTTTCCTCCTTCCACGCCCCTTGTCATTTTTCACTGTGGTAGCACTTCATAAAATGCATTCTTACCATGAAAACTCAGTATTTGCCACTTAAAAGTTCATTCTTTGGAGGGAGTGAGGCAAGCTGGGGAGGGCCACGACAGGAGCTAGTTTGCATCATTAAGGCCAGAGCGGGACTTCTCTGCCTTGGCTCTCTGCGTCTGGAAGTGACTTCCTCACACACCCATCGTACACTAAATGCTTCACAAAAACAACCCCATTCAATTTTACTTTTTATTTTTATTTATTTATTTTTGAGACAGAGTCTCACTTTGCCACCCTTGGTAGGGTGCCATGGCATCATAGCTCACAGCAACCTCCAACTCTTGGGCTCAAGTGATCCTCTTGCCTCGGCCTCCCACGTAGCTGGAACTACAGGCACCCGCCACAATGCTGAGCTATTTTTTTCTTTTTAGAGACAGGATCTCACTCTTGCTCAGGCTGCTCTCCCTGTGAGCTCAGGGCAATCCACCCACCTTGGCCTCCCATATAGCCCATTCAATTTTAACTGGCACAACCCATCAAAGTAGATATGATTCCATTTTGTAGTTCAAATAACTGAGGCTAGGAGGGAAGATGAAACTCATCCAAAGTCACAGAACTTGTTTGCACTGGTGTTGCCAGCTCTCATTGCCCTTTGGGCACTATCCGTTTCATCTGACACGACATTACTGGGCGTCTGCTGTGGACCAGGCACAGTTTCAGTGGTTACGGATGCAGTGGTGAACACAAAGTCTCTACCTTCTTGGAGTTTCAATCTGGTGGTTGAAAAAGCTGAAGGAGATGGAGAATGGAAGGGGTGGGGGCGGCGAGGAGGCCTCCTTCCAGCAAAGTACAGAGCAGGGGTTGCTCCTTGGGCTTCCTTCTTTCTCTTTCAGTTCTTCTTTGACCCTAGTTGACCTCTCTGCACATCTGGTCCTCCTCATCTGCATACCTGATTGTGGCTGCCTCCTGTACTGGCCAGTGACCCTGCCTGGAAGATGAAGGATAGCACCTCCTCCCTTCCAGCCCTGGGAGGTGACCATGCCCTTGCGACCTTGACAAAGGTACACACTAGCCTTTCAGTCCTCTAGAGTCTATTAAGTAACCAGATAGATAATGTTTTCTACACAAAATAATCTGAGTTTTGCCTTGTATTTAAATTTTGTTGTCTGCAAATACCTCTCCCTGTTGAAGTGGCCCCGGACCTCTTCTTATCTTTACTTTTGCCCTATCAGTGCTCTCATCCAGGTTCAAGGCTTTAGTTGCAGCTGCAAATAGATGACTCTCAAATTGATACTCCATTCTAGCCTACCCTCTGCTTATCTTCTTTCTAATAAGTATCTCAGAATGGGCATTGCTATGTCCAAATCTTGGTTTCCATCTGAAGACTCTTTCATGTAAGTCCACCATAAATTTATCTTTTTAGCTGCTCAGAACAACAAATTTGGGGGCATCTTTTACTCCACCACTATTCTCACACCCAGAAGGAGTTGGGTCCTTGTCAAACAAGCTCAGAATTCAGCCTTTTTTGACCTTTTTCCTGGGCTACCACTCTGGTCCAAGTGGTTTCCTAACCCTCTTTTCCTGCAGTCTCCTCCTCTCTGCTTGGTTTATAATAAACTCTCCAGTGGCTCCCACCTCGCTCAGAGGATTTGAGCCTGAAACTGTGCCCTCTTCTTTGAAAAGAACCCCCCTCCCCATTCAAACAAATAAAGAAAGCAAGCAAGCCTGGCCACTTCACCGTGGCCCTCCCTCTCAAGTGGGGTGTCTGACACTTCGTGGGCCACACCTGGCTGCAGCTAGATCTGTCCTCACAGGGTAATTTGAAATTTGGTCAAGGTTAGACTTACTAAGAAATGTTATTTCCCAGACCTGAGAACTCTTCCTGCTAATGCTGGAAGATAAGAATTCGCAGAGATTTTATCTAAGAGGAGATTGTCTCCGGGTCCCCACCCATATGGGAATGGGCCTTCTGTCCCTTAACAGTGGCTGGGCACTCACACCTTTCAGAAGTGCCATTTGTCTCATGTGACATTTAACCTCACAGCCCTCTCCTACGCAGCTCTTCAAAAACTTTTTTGCTTTTTCCTTTTAAGAAAACGAAGTCTGTTTTAATTTGGTGAGCTCGATGGGACTGGGACAATAGGACAATGTTTGCTGGGATCAAATTTTTCTGTGTGAATTTTTTTGGCAGAATCAGTGTTTGCAAGAAGCAGATAAAACTTGACTGTGGGAGAACCTTGCTGCGGCAAGCGGCTGCCTGCCAGCCAGCAAATCTCCAGCCAACAACAGAGTGGGGTCATTGTTAGCAGGTAGGAGAGGTGGGGGGTGAGGGGGAAGCCCAGGGCTTCCTTGTCAGGCCTCAAGTGAGTTAGTTGTTTAGCAATTACTGTGAGACAGCAGATCTGGGCACACAGCTATCTAAAGATAACATCTCAACTTGGTCTGCCCTCCTCGCCCACCCAAGTGTGTTCTTCAGGGAAGACCCATGCCCCAAAATATGTTATTCACCTCACACTACAGGAGTTCACTGACTGGAATTCAATAGAAACTATTCTCTGTGTGAAAGTAATTTCAGAAAGTAATCTAGTTTATGGAAATGAAAGGCATCAAAACACAAAAAAACTGTGTTTCTCTACAAGTGCTTTACCTCAAATATTTGACATGGAAATTTGTATAATCCCTCTGGGGGCACACGGGTTTCACCAGTGTTAACATCTTTTGAAATGGATTTCACAAATGTTTATTTGCCATGCCAGGCTGACAAATAATTTAGAATATGGAGGCATCTTCCCAGAAGCACACTTAATGATATGGATCTGAGATGATTGTGGAAGTTAAAAGGTGTAAATTTTAATTGGGCATTGGGGGCAACATCACTGCCTCAGGGAGCAAAGATGTCACTTAGCTGTTCTGGGCCCTCAAACCTCCTCGTTCTGAGGGCAAAGCCCTCAGAATGACACCGCACCACCTACTCTCACATCCAGCTTCATCTCCTGTGCAGGGCAGGTCTTGGCGCACCTGCAGGGGGGTGGGGGCAGGGAGGCCGCCAGACTCTGGCCCTCAGGTGACACCTGGCTGCTTCCTGCCAGTGCTTAAGGAAAGAGTTGGGTAGGCACAAGATACCTTTAGGAGACGGCCTTGGGTCGGGACAGGATCAAGGATGAGCAAGAGAGGGAAGCTTCTATCTCCTGTCACCTGCTGAGTCTGAATGCTCAAGGAGTCCCTCCTTCTTCCTGTGGGGAGCACTGGCATGTCATTTGAGAAAGCTCCATGTGGGCCTGTGAGAGCCTTTCCCCATGTGCAGGTGGCCAGCAGGCCTGGTGACAAACGGCCTTCCTAGAGCCATGGTGCCCAGTCAGAGATTCAGAGTTGCACCATCCTAATGGCTCACCCTGTGGGCCAAGCATCCCTGTGTGACGGCGTCAGCTTGCCTGTGTCCCTGGGGGGGGGGGCAGGGTGCTGAGTCAGCTGTACACCCAGGTCCCTGCTCCTGGGTTTAGCACCTTTCCTGCCCTGAGACTGCCCTCTCAGCCTAGATGATCACAGAGAGCGGTGCCCAGCCCAGGGGGTTCTGCTGGAGGAGGAGCTGCCAGCCTTCATAACACGACAGCACAGGGGTGAGCAGGCCCACACCAGCCCAAGTCCGAGACCGGTGGGAAGAGGAGGCAGGTCTGTGTCCCCCACCCCCCACCCCCAGTCTGGGAAGGCCCTGTGACTGCTCTGCCCATTCCGGGCCCAGATGACTAACGCTGTTTGTTTCTTCCCTCCAAACCTGGAGGAGCCACCCCAGGGGGAAGTCCCCTGCTTTCCAGGGAGCGCACACAGATGGACAGCACAGAGCAACGGGGACAGGTGCAGCTTGCCAACTCTCTGTGCAGGACACACGAGTCACTTCAAGTTTCTTAGTAGCTGCATGAAAAAGTAAAAAGAAACCGATTTTATTTGACCCGATGTATGAAAAAATAATTCCACATGTAGTCAAAAACCAAAATTATTGCGCAATTTTAGATTTTTTTTTCATACACAGTCTTCACATATTTGCAGATACAGTGTGTCTCAACTCTGCCTGGCCACACATCAGCAGCAACTGTGGCCAGCAGCACCGGTGGCCAGCGGCTGTGGGCTGGACCGTGCTGCTGTGAAAATCTGTCCCGCTGTTTGCCTGGGCCCATTCCACTCCCTCTGCGAGTGCACTCATGCTAACAGACACGCAGGCACCCTTGGGGGGAAAGCTGCTCGAGAATACACCAGTGCAGGAAAAGTCCCCCTGCTGCCTACTTGGGGAGGCATGGGAGGGGGCTGCTGGTGACATTTTTCTCAGTGGCTGCCTGTTCACATCAGACTCTCAGTCTGTCTCACGTATGAAGCACTCTATATAAAAATTCTCCTTTGAGAAGGAGCTAAGTGGCTATTCAGTTCGAATAAGAGTCTGCTTCACAAAAGGATTCGCTTCAGGATTGCTCAAGCGGGCGCATTTCTCTTGTGTGTTTAAAATAAATCCATTTATTTTTAAAAGATTTAATCACATTGCACCAGCATCTATTGAATGAAATAAATTATCCCTACACGTGAAGGCTTCTTGAAAGTTGATTTGGGGAAGAGGAAATACTTACAGAAAGTTGGGGCTGTAAAAGAACTTGGGCGTGCTCAGCCTCTGATCCAGGGGTGGCAGATGTAGGAGGCTGGGCTATCCTCTGCCAACAGCTGGGCAGCTGGCAGCACCTTGGGTGGCCCCAGGCAGAGTCTCTGCCATCCCTGGGAAGTGGCTACCAACAGACTTTTTTTTTTTTTTTTTGAGACAGAGCCTCAAGCTGTCCCCCTGGGTAGAGTGCTGTGGCATTACAGCTCACAGCAACCTCCAAGTCCTGGGCTCAAGCGAGTCTCCTGCCTCCATCTCCCAAGTAGCTGGGACCACAGGCCTGGCTATTTTTTGGTTGCAGCCGTCATTGTTGTTTGGCGGGTCCCGGCTGGGGATTCGAACCCGCCACTTAGGTGTACGTGGCTGGCGCCTTAGCTGGTTGAACTATAGGCGCCGAACCGCTACCAACAGACTTGAAGCAGACTCAGGGGAAATTATCCCTCCCTGCCATTATAATAGGTGAGGCACCTGTTGGATTATCTGCCAGCCTGCCCCTCACCTCCTATCACTACTCTGAAGTTCACTAGCACCCCCATCCATGGCTGATTTGCTTAAGGGGGGACCTGACCTGAATGGAGAAACTCTCTCAGGATTTTTGCATTTAAGAGACCAGGAGCATGTCAGTGAGTCTTTCTGATGTGAGACAGAAAGCTCAGCAGTTGCCTGGCCTGCTCTATCATCAAAGTAGATCTGAAGCCAGAGGACGGAGCTGCAGCTCTGAGCAGAGCAGACGTGTGAGGACAGACCCTGAGGCTTAGGCTCTTAGCCAGGTGAGTCTGAAGCAGGGCAAGCCTACCCAGCATTGTCGTGGCAGAATGAGTGTGACATGGTGGCTCTCATTTGTAAACCCAGAGTCATAACTAACATAGAAGGCCAGCTTCAGGGTGAGCAGACCGTGCACTCACCAATGGCCCTGGGCTCAGGACACTTAATGTTCTGCTGTCCTCTCAAAATTCTTAATTGTTTTTGAATAAGAGGACTTGTACTTTCATCTTGTACTGGGCCCCCTAATTAGGTAGTCAGTCACGCAAATATACCTTCATTTTATAAAAGGAGGCGACTGAAACTGAGATGAAGTCAGAGAATCATTTAAAGTCCTAGAGCTGGGTACAAAATCCACTCCCAGCCTGGCAGAGTCCTGGTTGGGACTGAAATAGACACCAAGGATGACAGGGCTGTGGGGAGGGAGGAGGAGAACCATTTTGTTTCAGTTTCTTCTGGTGCAGATGCTCTCGGACCCCATACATTAATGCCCATTGTTTTGCTTCTCAATTTTCATAAAAATAAGCACGCAAAGGCAGGGGCCAAGGCTGCCTGGTGTCACAGACTGTTAGGAGAGAAGTAAATGTTTGCCACATTGCCAAAGCCAACCTCCCAACTTCCCAAAGACCCAGTTTCCCCAGCTGCTTTGTTGACACTGTAGCAGAATTCTGAAAGGCGTGCTATGATATTAATGCATATTTCACGGTGTGCCACCCTGTGCTCTTCCTGAACCTTCTGATCCAGGCCTAAAAAGAGGTGCGTTTGGCTTCTGGCCACAAAAAATAAGAAACTCCAGGCCCAGTTCTTTGAGTGGGATAAGTGAGGTGCAGGGCCTGACAATTGGATGAGGTCCCCTCCACCAGCTGTCACCAGGAAGGAGCCTGACTGTGTAGACCATTTAAGTAAGAGCTGCACCTTGGGATCCAATTCCATCCTCCTGCTACTCTGGGTGTTAAATGTGGGACCTTGAGCCGTTGTGTAGAAATCAATTATACCTTGGGCCCAGTGATGCTCAAGTTTTAAAAGGCTTCAAAAGGCCTCCCACCTCTTTCCCTTTTCCCAATGCAAATGAGCCACACTCAAGACATTTGCATGCCAAATTCCAGCATGGGTTTCACAGGAGTAAATGGTCGTATTTATTAGTAATAGTGGTAGCAGATGAGTAAGAGGTATAAGTGTATGTTGAAAGCGTTAGCATTTCTAATCACTTAGTTTTCAAACCTTTTTTTCCCTGTATCTCATTTATTTGATTCTTAAACAAGTAAACAAACAAACCAAAGCCCTATGACGAGGACAAAGAGGGATTATCCTCATTCTACTGATGAAGAGAGCAAGGCCTGAGAAAGGTTTTACCTTGCCCGATGTTACATAACTGCTTTGTGTTATGATTAGAACTTGAGTCCAACTCCTTGCTGTGGGCCTATCCTGTGCACATGGTATTTCAGAAGGGACAGAAGGACAAAGCAGGGGTTATTTTAAATGAAAGCAGGAAAGTGCAAGCAAAAATGGCTAAAAGCTAAGGTGACCAGATTTTAACATTGGTAAAGTGGGACACCATTGACCAGGGGGAGGGGGAGGGGGGTCTTATTTAAAAATTTGGTCTATATGGAGCAACAAAAATTTTCATAGAATGCAAAAATAGTATTGTAATATATATTTTTTAATTTCAACATAAGTATAATTTACAAATATAATACATTAAAAAATTATAGCATTTTATTCTTTGGCATATTTCTTATTTGAGTGAATTTTTTTAGTAGATTGCTGTCATTGTTTCAAAGGTCATGAAATTTTTCACAAGAATTTGTTAAATTATATTTCACACATAAAATGGCTTTCAAAGTCTCAATGCTTAATTGTGATTTTTCTGATGTGCACACTTTATTTACTGTAGGAAAAACGTGTTCAGTCACAGCATTAGTTCCTGGTAAGGACAGTGCATATCCCACAATTTTTAGTACATTATTGTATGGAACATGGTTTGTTTCAAAATGATGAAATATTCTAACCATTTGTTCTCTATTATGATTTTTGCTGATGCCCAAGATTTAACCTTTTCCTTATCAATATATATTTTTAATAATAATACCTCGTAAGTTGTAAGTGTCACTTTCAAGGCCAGTGCTAGACTTTTTGCCACCACTATAAATATAAATAATATGAGTACTGTCTGCCAAATTGATGAAATAAATAAATAAATAAATTACTTAACCTAAATGATCTGAAAAGCTGATTTGTTGACATCACTTGTTTAACTAGCACTAGCACGCAGTACGATGTGTATCATCTGAGAGATAGTTACAAAATGTTTTTCACCAAAAAATGTCATTGTTCATTAAGTCCAAACAATGGTGATCAAATTCTAACAATTGATCAACAATGCAAACTTTGATAAGCAGTTCTTGATAATCAGTTCTCAACAATTATTTGTTATTATTAAAGTTTAACATTATAAAATTAACAAAAATAATATAAAACTCATATCCTGGCGAAATAGCCACATGGCAGCCAAAAACCATATATTCCCTTCCCGTTTTCCTGCTGTTCCCTAGCTTGTTGTGCATTCTTTCCAAAAATTGGGACTTTTAAAAAATGCCATGGGATGTGGGACAAATTGTTAAAAATCAGGACTGTCCTGCCAAAAGCAGGATGTCTGGTCACCTTACTAAAAGCAACTAAAGGTTTATAATGTGTCTGCGGTGTGTATTATCTCATTTAATTTTTTAATTAAACTTTTTAGTGTGAAATAATTGTAGATTCACATGGCAATAACAGTAGGAAATAAAGAGAGATCTGTGTATCTTTTTTACCCACTTTCCTCCTGGAATAACTTTGTGCAGAACCGTAGAACACTGAGATTGTCTCAGTCAGATGGGGTGTCTCAGTGTCTCCATCCACAGTGACCTCTCACCTTGTCCTTCTATGCCCTCTTGTCCCATCCTCCTGAGATGCTGTGCAGACAAAACTGTGCACAGGGAACACTTATGATTTCTTCCCTGCTCTGGGCATAACTGTCTGGAGAGCTGGTAAGGCTGTTGTATGTACTATTTCCTATTTACTGCTGAGTAGCGTTCCATGCTATAGATGTACTGTGGTTTGTTTGACCATTCACCTGCTGAAGGACATCTGGATTGTGTCTGGGTTTTGACTGGTGGGAATAAAGCTTCTGCAGGTACAGGCTCGTATGTGAGTAAGTCCTCACCTCTCTGTGATAAATGCCCAGGAGTGTGATTTGAGTTCTGCCGTAGCTGCATGTTTTGTTTTTTACAATCGTCAGACACCTCCGCTTCCTCTTTGCTGGTGTTACTATTTTTATTTTAGTCATTCTCTTGCGTGTACATTGACATCTCGCTGTGGTTCCATTTTGCCTTTTCCTAATACCTGATAAGGTGGACCATCTCTTCATGTGCTTGTTTATTGTTTGTATATATTCTTTGCTCAAATGTTTTGTTTTTTCATGTCTTCTGACCACTTTCTATTAGATTATTATTCATTTGTTTTGGTGGCTTTTGAAAAAAATTTATTTTTATTATGGAGCTTTTTTTTTTGGTTTTGGTATTAGTTTGTTTGCTTTTTAGAGACTGTGTCTTGTTCTGTCACCAGGGCTGGAGTGCAATGGCATGACCACCGCTCGCTGTAAGTTCAAACTCCTGGGTTCCGGTGATACTTTCTCCTCAGCCTCCCGAAAAGCCAAGACTACAGGTGCACACCACCACACTCAGCTAATATTTTTTATTTTTTTGTAGAGAGGAGTCTTGTGTATGTTACTCAGGCTGGTCTTGAACTCCTGCCTCAAGCCACCCTCCTACCTTAGTTTCCCAAAGTGCTGAGATCACAGACGTGAGGCACTGTGCTTGGCCTTCTGTGGAGTTTGAGAGTTCTTTTTATATTCTGGATGCTAGGATGTTATAATATACCTTTTATGTGATTTGCAAAAATTTTCCCCACTCTGTAGCTTATTCCTTTATCTTCTTAATAGGGTCTTATTCAGAGCAAAATTTTAAATTTTGAGCAGGTCTGACTTACCAGTTTTCCCTTTTGGGGATCATGCTTTGGGTGTCAAGCATGAGAACTCCTTGCCTAGCATTAGACCCAAAAGATTTTCATCTATGTTTGTTTCTAAAAGCTTGATAGTTTTCCAGTTTGCATTTAAGTCTGAGATCCATTTTGAGTTAATTTTTATATAAGGAGTGAGACTAAAGTGGTGGGAGGGCATTTGTTTCTGCGTTTGTTTTTTTGACCTGCGGATGTCTGATTGTCCCCACGCCCTATGTTGAAAAGCCATCTTTCTTCTATTGAATTTCTTTTGCACCCTTTATCAAAATTCAGTTGGGCTCATTTGTGTGGCTTTATTTCTGAGTTCACTGTTCTGTCCTGTTTAATATTTAACAGTTCTTGGAGACAGACACTATCACTGTCTCCATCTTACAGGTGAATAAACTGAGGTACAGAAAGCAGAAGAAAGGTTTTCATCATTCAGTGTTTGCAACCAACACCAGTGACTACTTGTGCATATAACAGGAAAATGCTATAGTAATGGCTGGCTCAGTGGCATGTTTCCATTCTATAGAGACCAGAAAAGAAAGTTCCATGCTTCCTTTAGGGACATCATCTTGTTCATCAGAAAGGTACCAATAAACTAAGTGACTATACTTTAATACAATAAAGTGATTGCACATTGCACCTATCATTCTCCGAGGCTCAGTAAAGATCACTTTCTGCTGAGACAACATAATGAAAACCACTACTTGTTAAATAAACTAACCATCAGGTGAAGAAAAAGACTGTCACCAGGGAGCCCTCCAGCTGTTGACAGTTATGATGTAAAACTGGCAACACATCATGATTACTTGAGAGGCTTTTGTTTAAAAAATGCAGATTCCTGAGCCACCTACTCTAGCCACAATCCCCAGGCTTGAGGTCAGGAGTTTGAGACCACCTTGAGCAAGAGCGAGACCCCTTCTCTACTAAACATGGAAAAACTTGCCAGGCATCGTGGTGGGTGCCTATACTCCCAGCTACTTGGGAGGCTGAGGCAGGAGGATCCCTGGAGCCTGGGAGTTCCAGGCTGCAGTGAGCTGAGAGACTCTGCCACCCATCCATGGGGATGACACTGGAGCTGGGGCGTGCTGTCTTCCTGGCTAAGAGGGCCACAGTGATGACAGTCTCCTACGCAGGCCCTGCCTCTGTTCTGCCCATTTGTTTCAGCTTCAGCTTAGAGGGGAAAAAACTAGCACAGCTGCGTGTGCTGTTGCAGACAAGGAGTGAGGGAACTGAACAGAGCTCCCAGGGCCCTTTTTAAGACATGTCTCTCTTCTTGGTGCCAGCTCCCCAAGATGACTTTTCTCTTATGAGGAGTTCAGGTAAAATATGGGCACCGGGTATCTGGTCCCTACTTATGAACAGTCCTAAAATCTAGTAGAAGGGGCCTGATGTCCTTGAGATAAGAGTGCCCTGCATTCCCCCTGGAGGAATCTCTAAGGGAAAGTCTGAGCAGGTCCAAATCGTACCTAAAGGGTGACCAGGGAAGGCAGCTGACACAGACACTCAGTAGCCACAGGAAGGGGCTCCACAGTGGTGGTGGTGGGACCCAGAGAGGAAGCTTGGTGACAAGTGTCCTTGTGTGAGGGGATCATCCATGATTTTGTCTGTGCTTTCTTTGTTTGAAGTTTACCCTGATTCTGTCTCACTATCTTTATGTTGTATTATGTTTATTTTATTTGGGGATATAGAAGAGAATAAACAGTTAACTGAAATTTGATATGCCGGCTGTAGGGCTGGCCTGCATCCACCTCACTCATTCATTCATTTATCCATCAAAAACATATCTTTAAAGATCTGGCACGGCAGACACTGTGCTGGGCACAGGGACCCAGAAGAAGAGAGACTGTCTCTGAATTTGGTAGAGTGGGGGAGACAAACAAATAAGTGTGCCCTGAGTAGGAGACAGATTGGAAGCTATTGGCGGTAGTCCCTGGTAGCTGAGAGGGCTGGGAGGGGCGTTGCCCCAGACGTACCTCCAGCACAGACACAGAGGTCCTGCCCTGGTGAAGTGTCACCTTAGATTAGGACTTCTTTGGAAGTCCTCTGTTAAAAGGAGGTATTGCCTTGGGTTTTGTCAAAAGGGGACTCTGAGAGAAGGACCCGTGTGCCAAGAGTTTATTTTGAGAAGGATCCTAGGGACCTGCAGTGAGGATGGAGGAGGAGGAAGGGCAATTTAGGGCATGTTACCTGACTCACTGTGCGTATGTGGGCTCAGCCACCTAGGCGACTTTCTGAAAGAAAGCCACTAAGAAGCCACTAAGAAAAACGAAGTGAGTGGCTCCCCCACCCTGGTCAGTTTGCTGCTCACACTGCCGGGTGTTTGTGGCTGCACTAGGCAGTGCCAGACAGAAGCCTGGGCAGAATAATGCAGAGAAAGAAGGGGCTGAGGAAGGTGCGGTCGGGTCAGTACTGTGCACAGGCAGCTCCCACCATCACAGGGGCCCCAACAGCGGCCTGGGTCAATGTGAGAAAGGGCATCAGGGGAGTCTGGCATAAAGGAAGTCTGATCAGAGGGAGACTAAGTGCCGTGGCATTAGGCCAGTGCCTTTCATTAAATGTGCATCATATGTTCCATTCTGAACAAGCAGTCATTGAGCTTTCTACCCTAGGGCCAGGTTGCTTATCCAGGGTCCCCCTGGGGAATGGTCTGGAGGATAGGCATATGCTGACCCGTCAGTGAGAGGGGAGCAGTCAGGTGGCAATGAGTGGAGAGGAAGACCCAGCAGGCAGCCTCGGCTCACCCACTGCCCAAGGACAGCAGGACACAAGCCTGAGTGGCCTCTGTGGAAGGGACGAGAAAGGTACCAGGGTGAAGCTCTCCAACTTAAGACAAGAGGACATTAGGGTGTCAAGGAGAGAGAGGCTGGCAAGCTTGAAGAAGCCTGGGAGGCTGCATCCTTGGCACATTCTCTGAACTGATGCCACACTGCAAGCGCAGGCCATTACACATGCTTTAAACATAAGACACATTTCCCAGAAGGTGAGGCAAGTTTCTGTGAAGACTGGTTGTGATGAATAGCCTTCTCATTGCTCCACCAAACTTGGGTTTCATTGGAATTGAGTTACACTGTTGCTGCTTTGAACTTCTCAGCTGGGAACTAAGACACCACCTCTGTGGCCAGAACTCTGTACTATAATAGAGTAACTGTCAGAATCACTAGGCATCAATTCTGACTCCTCTTTCCTTACTGGTGTTAGAAGATAGCTCAGATGTGTTTGGAACTAATGCCTGGGTTTTATTCCAGAAGGTCTCATGGGGCCTGGAGTTGCTCAAGTAGCCGGGGACCCCAGAGAGTCTAGTTCATTTTTTTTCATACATGCAAACCTGCAGTTACAAAGACCCACAGGCATGGACTGCAGTTCCCAGAAAAGATGAGGATAAAATAGAGAAAATTATCCACCAAAAAACAGAGTTTCAAATCTCCAAAGCCATAAAAATTTATTAAAGCTATGATTTCTTGCATGTGTACCTGTCCAGGCTCATGCAGGACAAAGTTAACCCATATAAGCTGCACAACAACAGCATGAAGTGCGTCGTAGTTTTTTTAGTTTATAATCAAGGAAACTTGATCAAGTAACATGTTCAAGATCACCCAGTTTGGATCAAGGATGAGAGCCAGGACTCAGAATTAGGTCTGATTCTGAAGCCCATGCTTTGCATATTGCGTTGAGAGAAATGTTTATGAAATAAAAACATCTGCCAAAAGGGTGGGCAGCAGCGTCTTCCACAATGCTACAGCTGCTCTGGGCTCTTGGCTCCAGGAGCAGAGATATTCCCCTTTCTCCTCGTTGGCTTCTCCTGGTCAAAAACAGGCCCCAACCACCTCTGCCCAGCCCATTATTACTACACACATCTGCTAATTGTGCCCAGTTATTCAGGCCCTTTTGGAGACAGAGGGAGTGGTGGGGTCAGCCAGCCATAAAACATCTTCCTTGCATAAGCACTCCTCTCTGGGGCTGAAGACTGTGGCTCCTCACAGCTGGGGACATACTGATGTCTCCAAGTGAGGAGACTCTCCTCCTTTTTGGCTGTGAGGGTCGTGTCCTGTGGAGCTGGAAGATGACTGGGCAGGCCATGGTGTGATTCTGACCCTCCTCTGGGTTAGGGTACGGAAGGACCGCCCCGCCTCTCTCTACCATGGAGATTTCTTCTCTCACACATGTGGGTGCCCACTGAACCCTTCTGAGGCCACTTGGCAATTAAAATAAGGCACTTAAAATAACCGAATAAACAAACTTCCTTTTAAAATTTTTAATCAATTCTTTCATTTTGCAGTAGCTCTTGGAGGGCAACTTCAGTGTTTTAAGTGCACACTTTCTCTCCATTATGCCTTCTCACCTGCACAGGGCAGTTTTTTAAAACCTCGTTTTGTGAAGCACAATCAATATTCTGTTATTCCCTGTCACTTGGATGTTACTTGGTGCGAACAGTAGTTTTTCTAAAAAATAACATCAGGAACTCTGTTGTCTACCCAAATCAACAACGAGAGACAAGAAGTGGATTACTACTGAATGAAATCCTTTTTGTTCTAAATCGTAATCAACTATATTGGATGCGAGGTTTGTCCATTTTAAAAATTTAATAACGGGTTTTGGTTCTTTTGGTTCTATAAAAAGGGCATTTATAAATATTAATATGGAATACCAGAGAAAGAACAATACATAACAATAATGAGAATCTCAAAATCCCATCACATTTGACACTGTCATATCACCAGCTTAAGGATTAGCAGGTTAACCTTAGAGTTAAAAATATTGCTTTATGATTAAAAAAAATCTCAAAATAAAAAAGCTCCTTGTTGCATTACATATTCCTCATGGCTCCCTTATTTTTTCTTCAGGTTACAGGATCACTGCTTCGATTAACACTTTGGGGGCGACTAGGCTCAGAGGAAGGTGGGCTGACTCGTCTGAGTATTTCTGGTCCACGTCATGCTGAGCTGGGCTTTTGTCTAATCCTAACCCTGACACTGCTCGAGTCAGAGGCCCAGCGACTAATATCCCCATTTTAGCTGCGGTTTTTTATCCATCTGAAGCTCCATTTTAAATGATAGTTACCCAAGGTGTCAGTTTTCACCAGTTTTTCTAAATACATCTAGTAAAAATGCAGCAATTTCCTAGAAAATCCAAGCTATTGAGATCTAATCACTGCTTAAGCTGTGGCTTTATTCAAATCTGGATCACCAATATGGCTTAAGATGTAAATGAAGTGCGGAGAGAAATAAAGCGAGAGAATCTCCAATGGCCTTTCTCTCTGCTGTTTGATGCCCAGCCCTGCTTATCAGTCTATTAATGCAGCTCAACTTCAGTGCAGTGTGAGCACCAGAGCTGCTGTCCTTCCAGTCCCAGCCAAACAAAACACCCTTGAAGTAGCCTTAATATGAAACGGAAAAGGTCAAAATAGACAGGCTTTGCCCCACATAAATCCTGAAGATCCATTCTAATTTCCACCCGAGGATCTGTTAAGTCATCCCGGATGCTCTTTATGATATGTTGATCCACATTTAGTTTCATTAAAACTTTGTGGCTGGTTATTTTTCAACCTGATAGCTTCACTAAACTAGTTCTCAAAGTGTGCGCTAAGCCGCTATGCATAAAACTACTTTGCTGTCATGGTGGCTTCGAATATCACCTAAACGCAGGCAGTGGCAGTTCTGGAAAAGAACCTGATCTACATGCGCTCCATCTGAGCTTAGGAAGTACTTTGCTCCTGCTTTTACTGGGTGTCTTGTGAGGAAGGGGTGGTGTCCTCTGCAGACCCTCCTAAGCCCTCCTGAAACCGAATGCTCAACTATCTACCTTCCCATATTTGTCCTGGAAGAAATCTACACAGGACACGACTTTTATCTGCTAAGGTTTCCAACTGGGATTAACAATGCTAAAACATTTGGGGAGGAGGAAGGAGGGGCCCACAAAAGAGAAAAGAATTAAAAGTAAGGGCTCCTCCAACAACAGCATGGCAAATACAGAGATTCAGACTAAGCTTAAAAAGCAAGAGATTTCTCAGAGGGGCACACGAAGAGCCCAGCTTTATTGATGTGAATTTTAAAACGGTAAAAGGGGAAAAACCCACACACACACTCTGGGCTCTTGGCTACTCTGAATATCACTTCCAAGCTGGCTGGGTCTCTCTTAGTGATTAGTTCCTCCTCAGCTCCCTCCATCCTGAGTTCTGACAGGAACCTTTATTTCTTTATCAATTGCTGTGGTCAGTGTACATTACTGCAGTCAACAGAACCACTGGCAAAGGGTTTCAAACAAGGTGGAGATCGTTTTTCCATGAGAAAGGGGGATTAAACATAAAATAAATAAATCAGCAAGGCTGAATAACAGATTCCTAAACCCAGATGAGTCTGCACTTGTAATGTTTTCCCCAGAAGGTCTACCCAACATAACAAGTGGACGGCCTTGCTGTACTGGGGAGCAGAGTGAGAAACCAGCCCACTCTTCAGCTGACCTTGCCTCCTCCATACACTTAGTTTCAGGCCAGGGCAATGCAGGCTAAGATCTGACACAGGCCTCCATTTCCATCTATAAGCTCTTAGGTTTTGCAAGCAAATCAATCTGGATTGGAAACCTGTCCCTCCTTGCAAAGGGCTGTGTGACCTGGGTAATTCCTCTGAGCCTCCGTTTCTTCATCTATGAAATGGAGATGATAATAACACCTCTGCTAGAGCAGGTTAGATGAGATCGTTTATGTGAAGCACCCAGCCTGGTGCCTGGCACTTGCGTGGTGTGTGACACATGACAATTAACACAGTCACATTGAACACTGGGCTGGGACTCTGCCAGTTCTGAGAGCCCAGCTGAGCACTACTCTTACTGGGTCTAGTGAACAGCAGCAGCTACAGAATATATCTTGAAGCTTAAACCTGTCTTTGCTAGTGTTGTCATTGTGACCAAACAGCTCCCAGATCCCCCCGTGATTAATGCTTTGGAATCAAGGATATTTAATTCTACTGCTCTACTCACTCTCTGCCCATTATCAGACTGCATGTCATGGTACAATGTAACAACCCTGGGCAGGCTTGAGTTCCCAAAACCATTGAAAAAAAGTGAAATGACCTCCAGGAGACCTCTAGAATAGCACAGTGGCTCTCCGAGGGTCTGAGACTCAACCCCCCTGCCCTTCTGAAGGTCTCAGGGCATGGCTGACAGCTGCAGGTTTCCACAGCAGTGTGCCAAGCACCTTCACGCAGAGTGGCCATTAGGCTAGCCACCTCCTTGCCAATGGAGGAGGAAGGTCTTTTGCGAAGAGGAAGGGGTTGAAAGGGCACTGGACAGAGGGGTCAGAGCCCCTGCCTGTGATCACCCACTGTCACTGTTGGACTCACCCCCTGATCCCCAGGGACTACATCTTTAAACCGAGGGTGTTCAAGCACCCCAGGTCGGACCCTCCTTTGTTTGTGTCCCACACCCACTGCCTGCACTCACCAGGGCCACCATTCAGCAGCTCCTAGGAAGATGGTGCCTGGGGAACAGCAAAGGCTTTGATGCATATATGAAGGAACTAGGAGTGGGGCTAGCTCAATGAAAAATGGCTGCTATGGCCAAACCACCTTGTATCATCACTGTGACGGCAAAAACCTTACCACAAAAACTGAGAGCACTTTGAAAACAACACAGTTTTCCTGTGTCTTGGGAGAGAAGTTTGAAGAAACTACAGCTGATGGGGGAAAAACTCAGTCTGCGACTATGCAGATGGTGCATTGATTCACCATCAAGAATGGGATGGGAAAGAAAATTGCCATATGGGTAATTACTGGAGGACAGTGTCATAAACAAGGTCACCTGGACTTGAGTCTATGAAAAACTAAATAAAAATTCCATCATCGCACTGGACAGGATCAGTTCAATGAGCAAGTCTCCACACTGCTTTCTTTTTTTTCATTACTGTATTCAATTATCTTTATCACAAATATTTTACATGCAACTATTTCAAAGTGTTGGTTTAATTAGGTTTCTCCCTTTAGTTAATGAATAAATACATTTGTGCTAAAATAAATAAATAAATAAAGATGAGGTTGTTAGTTGACCCCTTAACAGGCATCACCTCTGAAGGAGGACGCTGGAGGGAGAACTTTCACTCCCCACTTTAAATTCTTCTACTTGTTTTTTAAAAAAGCTAACAACATACTTGTATTAATCTTATAATACACACTTTTCATTGAAAAGGAAACTAAGGGGGTGGGTCTAAATCTCTTTTAAAATCCAGAGGACATGGTGGGCAAGTCTGGTAGGCAACCAGGTAAAGATGCAGTCTCTGACAGCTGAGGAGGAAGTCTCTGCTCTCTGTCAGGATCAAGATGAGATGGGGCCCAGAAGGGTAGCGCCAAGGTCATCAGATGAAATTGGGCCTATTAAACCCAGATTGCACTGGAACCTGCTTCTCACAAGTTGGATGATCATATGATCTACTAGGCGCCCTCCCCTAAATCTGCTAGTCCTTTAGAACATTTCCTGGCACCATGAAATGGGATCCTTTGGGGGAGGGGAGCAAGGGAGCTGGCAGCTGCCTGGTAGTCTCTCTTAGCTTGGAGCATTGGCCTCTGTTGCTCAGGCAAGGTGCACAGCAGGGGCCCACAGGGCAAAGGCTTGTTGGACATGGCAGAGTGGCCCTGCCTCTAGCAGTTTCTCTCTATATTCAGAGGTCATAGGTCCAATATGCTGCGACCAGCTTTCCTGGCCCAAGGTAATCTTTCTCCCCTCTTCACACTCATGTCCTTTCTCCAAAAGGTCATCCAGGGAGGGGCACTCCATCGAATAGTTTTGATCAGTAAAGCCCAAACCTGGTTGCATATGAGAAGCACCTATTAATAAAACAGATTCCTGGGCCCCCTCCCATAGGTCCTGGTGGTCTGGGTGGGTGGGACCCAGAAATTTGCATTCATTCTGAAGTACTGCAGGTATTTCTGATGCCACCAGGCCAGTACAGTGATATCCACTGGGACACATTACCAAGTAATGTTTTAGGGCTTCTAAGGTATAGCAGGTCAGACCCCCAAACACAGTCATGCACAGACAAGCATTCAGACAGGTGAACCCAGACATCAGTCCCCGCCCACCGATTCTCCAGGCACGGGTGGGTGACTAGTGACAAGAGCTCCACCGAGAGCATTTGACAATGCTGAGTGGCCTCACCCTTCTCCAATCGAGACATGACAGAAGGCTTCCCCTTCATTCCCCCTCCATGGCAAGTTAATTGCAGATGGAACTGACCTCAGCAAACAAGAAAGGCTGTGGTGAGGCATTCTTGGCTTCAGGAGAATTTAGTCCGATTTGCACCAAAATCAACGCTTGCTTTTGATTATGTTGATGATAGAGACTGTAAACAAAACAGTCTTTCTCTACTAATTAATTCCTTTGGAAGAACTTTAATTACACAGTTTGAAGAGCAGCGGTCACCCGATCAGGCTGCTCGGCCTATGTACTTCTCTCTCTGCCCACCTGAACGGAATGTGTTCTTGTTTTCCTGCCTCGCACATGTAGGGTGGACCTGCAGTAAATCCTGACAGCTAAGCGCCTGACAAAAGTGCTCTGATGTCAGGTATAAAGAATGCCACCTACAGCTTAATGTCTGGAAAAGAAATTCTGAGGGCTGCAGACAATGAAGGTTTTTGTCTTCTTAATGCCTGCTCTGCAATCGAGTGAAAATGCTACTTCCATCTGTAATCTACAAATGAAATTAAAGTTGTTGAAAGACAGAGTAAACCAGAAGCCTTTGTTTCTTTGCAGAACAGGAAAAATTTAAACCACTAAATGTTTTAGCAGATTTACTAAATTTCCAATTAAATCATGAAATCTATTATTGCAGAGCTCTGAGAAGGCAGTGTCTCTCCCCTTCCCCTCTCTCTCTCTCTGCCTCCTTTCACCCTCTGTGAACACATATGTAATATATGATATAAGCAAACCAAACTCCTAACTTCCCAATGTACATATACACCTGGGGTGCAGGGAGAGGCGCTCCACAAGCTTGAAGGTGAATGAGGCCAGCTCAGTGGTGATTTTTAGGGAAGGCCCAGGCCAGCTTCTAGGACAAAACCAACAATTTGCCTTCCCTCCATGCTTGGAGGGTTCCAGGGCCTCCAGCAGGTCGAGAGAGCAGGCCAGAGCCATAAGGCATCAGGAGCTGGGCGTTGGAGGGAGCTGGATCTGCTGTACAAGAGCACCCTCTGCCAGTTGGCACAGAGGGCTGGCTGAAGAGGCCGGAGGCCCATAGTCAGGGGAAAGGGCACAGGACCCCTGCACACAAAGCTTGTGGGGCTGGAAGCCAGACAGGAAAGAGATTCTATCTTCAAAATAGACAGAACACTCACCTCTGGAACAATAGCGGGTGCAGGCAGGGGCGATGCTGATTTTCCAAGGGCTCTCCACGTTAATCCTCCCCCACGAAATCCAGCCGCTAGGAGCCTGAATGGTCCTCCAGACACCCATTCAGGGGAAAATGACGGGTGATTTTTGCCCTTGTCTCCCGAGATCTCCGGTGAGCACCGCTGCTCCGGCTGACATGTGTTTGTAAAGATAAAGCACCAGGCTACTTTGGGGGCCCTCCCAGGCTATTACGGAGAGCAAGTGGTGCCAACTCAGGCTCTGCATGGCTTTTTCGAATTGAGCTGTTAATTTTTTTTTATGTGCACCTCTTTCTGAAAAGGATTTGAAGCAACTTACAATAAAGGCAAACACAATAAAATCATTCAACTAAAATTAGAAAAGCAAAGCCAAGGAAAGGAAGATGCAAGCATTGACTATGAAGAGTTACTATGATTTTGTATCAGATTAGACCCTGAGCTTCCTGGCAGCCAGGGCAAAAAAAGGCTCCCCAGTTTGATAGTCCCTACGCCCTACTGGAAGGAAGTAGGACAATTCTTCAAGTGAGGTATGTTCTTCTTTTAAGGTATTAAGTTTCATTTAGGAGACTTTGTGCAGGAAACTCTGAAAACATCACACAGTGTATTTAACCGTATTTTATATAAGTGCGTCTTTGGCGTTTGTCAAGGGCATGAGGTAGTCACAACTTGGCAATGGTGATTCTTCATGGAAGAAAACGAAGTGTGTGACGGGAGAGCAGCTAGACAAATGTGATTCACAGTCTAGCTCTTGCCAGATGCAGTGGCAGGTGCCTACAGTCCCAGCTACTCAAGAGGCTGAGGCAGGAGTATCCCTTAAGCCCAGGAGTTTGTGGCTGTAGTGAGCTATGATTATGCTTGCAAATAGCCACTGTACTTCAGCCTGGGCAACGTAGCAAGACTTGTTGCTAAAAACTGAAAAGTAGAATAAAATTTAGATCTTGGGTGTTTTGTTTATTCACTGAGGCATTAGATATTTATTAAATGACTACTAAATGTCAGGTTATAGGTAAAGGGGATAGAGCATTGAACAGCTAGGTAGGTCCTGCCCTGGGGTGTGTGATCTAACTGATCCAATACTGAGAAAGAACTAGAAAGCGTGCAGCCCACTGGTGCACTGGTGGGCAGCAGGCAAGCCTCCCAGGGCTTAGTTACTGAGTAGGAGCAGGTTAGCAGGCAGTGTGCTTTCAGGCTAAGTCTCAGAAATTTCATTTCAAACTTCCTTAAACAATAAAGAAATGTGGGTGGCGCCTGTGGCTCAAGGAGTAGGGTGCCGGCCCCATATACCAGGGGTGGCAGGTTCAAATCCAGCCCCAGCCAAAAACTGCAAAAAAAACCAAACCAAAACAAAACAATAAAGAAATGTGATTTTACCATTGGCTGCCACAGCTCTGGGAGAGACAAGAAAAAACAACCTTCAGAGCAAAACAGGAGACCATCTCTTCCTGTGGCTTCTCTTGGGATGGAGGAAAAACTTTCCAGCCCTTGTGGCCACCCCTCCGATAGATTTGCGCTTTGTCTCCTTGGGCCCACATGCCCATTTCTGATCCAGTCTGGCAAGGGGTTGGGGTCACCCTTAGACCGATGAAGCCATCCCTGGGGTCATTTTCACTATAATATTTGTCCAGGTGGGGAAGGAGAATACTTGAAAAAAATTGGACTCGTGGGCAGGGGATAGATGGCTATAAATGGACGCTGGGTAGACAGCCCACATTGCTGTTTTGGTCTTTAAGTGCCAACTCTTTGGTGTGTGGAAACTGGTGTAGTTGGAGAGTCATCAAGGCTGTTGGAACGTCTGTCTTCCTGGCTTCGCAGAGAAAGAACATCCTTGTGATTTTCCCGTGTCTTGAATCGGACTTACTATTTTCTATGCCTCTGTCAATTCTTCAGCTTGGGCCTACTGCTATATACATTTTTAAAAAATTCTCTTAGCTAGTCTTCCTACCTCCAGTTTTATCTGAATCTAGTTCATCTTCCTCACTGTTAGTAAAACAATCTTATTTTTAAATTATTTTTATTCCAAAATGTTAGGGGGTGAAAGTGTTCCTGTTACATGGATAAATTGCATGATGCTAATGTCAGGGCTTTCTGTGTCCCCACCCCCAGAACAGCGCAGGGTGTACCCTAGCGGTGTTTATCCCCCCTCCTTAGTTTCCAGTGTCCTTGGAATGAAACCTCAAATTCTTGGGCTTAAGTGACCCTCTTGCCTCAGTCTCCTGAGTAGCTGGGACTATAGGCGCCTGCCACAACACCCAGCTAGTTTTTCTATTTTTATTAGAGGTAGGGTCTTTCTCTTGCTCAGGTTGGTCTCCAACTCCTGAGCACAAGAATTCCACCTGTCTCAGCCTCCCTGAGTATTAGTGCTAGGATTACAGGCATGTGCCACCACTCCAGGCTGGGAAGAAACTTTTTATTTTAGTTAAGTCCCCTTTATTTATTTTTTTGTTTCTGTATTATTTGTCTTTGGAGTCTTAGTCATAAATTCTTTGCCTAGGCTGTTATCTAGAAGAGATCTTCCTATGGTTTTTCCCAGAATTTTTATGGTTTCTGGTCTTACATTTAGGCCTTTGATTGACCTTGAGTAAATTTTGTACATGATTCTGTTTCATTCTTCTGCATGTGATTATCCAGTTTCTCCAGCACAATTATTGAACAGGGCAGCCTTTCTCCAGGTTATGTTGTTGTCTGCTTTGTTAAAAATCAGCTGGTCATGGTTACATGGTTTTATTTGAGGGTTCTCTATGTCTGTATCTTTACCTTTATACCAGTACCATGCTGTTGTAGTGAGTACAGCCTTGTAGTCTACAAGCCCTGGGTCCAAGGGATGATGGCCTGCAGATCTCTGTCCTGCAGCAGCCTGGGCCATGGCTTTTGTTTGTTAGTTCCTATTTCGTGTTTCTTCCCTAGAAACTGAATTTGTTAGCCTCTTTTTCAGCCTCTCAGTCCCCTTAGCCTTTGAGGGGGTAGGTTTGCACAGACATGCTCACCTTAGAACACTTTGAGGACCTGGTCCACTTGGAACTTCTATGTGGCAGAAGAGGGCTGGTCATTAGTTTTTACACTATTATACCCTCTGCCTAGCACAGGGCCTGACCCACAGCAAAAGCACTTTAGAAATTTGCTGACTGACTCAGTGCCCGTAGCTCAGTGAGTAGGGTGCCAGCCACATACACTGAAGCTGGTGGGTTCAAGCCCAGCCTGGGCCTGCTAAACAACAATGACAACTGCAGCAAAAAAATAGCTGGGTGTTGTGGCAGGTCCCTGTCATCTCAGCTACTTGGAAGGCTAAGGCAAGAGAACGGCTTAAGCCCAAGAGTTTGAGGGTGCTGTGAGCTGTGATGTCACAGCACTCTACCATGGGCAATGTAGTGAAACTCTGTCTCAAAAAAGAAAAAAAAAGACTCTGTATAAAAAAAAAAAAATTAAAAAAAGAAACTTGCTAAGTAAAAATAAAATAAAGTTCCTATGTTTATTAGGTACTGACCCTTTTTAAGGCATGTCCACCTGCACTGTCTCTTTGATGTGCACATTAGTCTCAAGGATGACGTAGAACAGAGTTCACAGCCCTCGTGCTATAATGAAGAAGGGATTCAGGAGTGGAATCCAAGGCTCCTTATGTCCAATCCAGAGCATTTTCCCTGTGTCTCAGGGCCACAGGAAACAAAGGCTCAGTGATAGGGATGGTCAACACTATCTAATTTAATGTCCACAATAGTCTTATGGGGTAAATATCAATATTTCCATTTTGTTTGTTCATTTATTTATTTAGAGACAGAATTTCACTTCGTTGCTCTTGGTGGAGGGCCATGGCATCACAGCTCACAGCAACCTCAAACTCTTGAGCTCAAGCAATGCTCTTGCCTCAGCCACCTCAGTAGTTGGGACTACAGGCGCCTGCCA
This sequence comes from Otolemur garnettii, assembly GCF_000181295.1. Classification (NCBI taxonomy): domain Eukaryota; kingdom Metazoa; phylum Chordata; class Mammalia; order Primates; family Galagidae; genus Otolemur; species Otolemur garnettii. Next base: position 1,396,012 of record NW_003852476.1, on the reverse strand, counting down.
CACTGCCTGGCTATTTTTAGAAATGGGGTCTTGATCTGGCTCGGGCTGGTCTCCTGAGCTCAGGTGATCAGCTTTCCTCAGCCTCCCAGAGTGCTAGGATTATAGGCGTGAGCCCCTACACCCGGCTTAATATTTCCACGTTAAAGAAGAAAAAACAGGCTCATGGAAGTGTCACTTGCCTAAGATCACAAAGTTTTTATTTAGTCATTTATTTGTACAAATATATGGGGTACATGAGAAATTGTGTTATGTGTATGTGATGGATAGTGGTCAAGCCAGGGTATTTGTGCTGTCCACTCCCAGGCACAATAAATTTTTGTCAGTCTAGTCACCCTACTGTGCCATTAAGCATTGAATTTATGGCTCGGCGCCTGTGGCTCAAGTGGCTAAGGCGCCAGCCACATACACCTAAGGTGGCGGGTTCGAATCCTCAGCCCAGACCCGCCAAACAACAATGATGGCTGCAACCAAAAAATGGCCAGGCGTTGTGGCGGGCGCCTGTAGTCCCAGCTACTTGGGAGGCTGAGGCAGGAGACTCGCTTGAGCCCAGGAGTTGGAGGTTGCTGTGAGCGTGATGCCATGGCACTCTACCCAGGGGGATAGCTTGAGGCTCTGTCTCCAAAAAAAAAAAAAAGCATTGAATTTATGCCTTCAGTATTACGGTATATTTGTATCCTCCTCCTCTCCCTTCCCCTGCTCACCCTGCTCAATCTCTGTTTCCTATTTTTTCCACTCTCTACCTCTATGTTATCAAATTTTTTAGCTCCCACATATAAGGGAGAAACATGGAATATTTATCTTTTTATACCTGGCTTATACACATAACACTTAAATTAATGACCTCCAGTTTCATCCATTTTGCTGCAAATGACATGATTTCACTCTTTATGGTTGAACAGTATTCCATTGTGCATAAGTACTGTGTTGTCTTTATCCATTAATTTGTTGATGGACACTTCTGTTGATTTCTTTTTCTTTTTTTGAGACAGAGTTTCACTTTTTCACCCTCAGTAGAGTGCCATGGTATCTTAGTTCACAGCAACCTCAAAGTCTTGGGGTCAAGTGATCTTCTTGCCTCAGCCTCCCAAGTAGCTGGGACTATAGTCACCCATCACAACGCCCGGCTATTTTTTAGAGATGGGGTCTTGCTCTTGCTTAGGCTGGTCTTGAAGTGCCCAGCAACTTCTGTTCATTACTTTTCTTGGCTATTGTGAATAGTGAAGAAATAAATATGGAAGTTCAACTAGCCCTTTGATATATTGATTTCTTTTCCTTTGGGTGGTTACCCACTAGTGGGATTGATTGGTTGAATGGTAATTCTATTTTTAGTTTTTTGAGGCATCTCTATACTGTTTTCCATAGTGGTTGTACCAGTTTACATTCCCACCAACAGTGTGTAAGAGTTTCCCTCTCTGCATTATCACCAACATCTGTTACTTTAATAATACTTTTATTATTATTGTAATGTCTTTATAATAATACCTTTGACTGGAGTAAGATGATATCTCACTGTTGTTTTGATTTGCATTTCTCTGATGATGCAGTGATGTTGTTTTTTAATGTACCTGTTGGCCATTTGTATGTTTTCTTTTGAGAAATGTCTATTTATACCCTTTGCCCACCTTTTAATGAGATTATTTGTTTTCTTCTAGTTGAGTTGCTTGAGTTCCCTGTATATTCTAGAAATAAGTGCTCTGTTAAATTAATAGCTTGGAAATATTTTCTCCCATTCAGCAGGTTATCTCTTCACTCTGTTGATTGTTTCCTTTGTTGTGCAGAAGCTTTTTAGTCTAACATAGTCCCATTTGTCTCTTTTTGCTTCTGTTGCCTATGCTTGAGGAGCTGGTCATAAATTCTTTGCCTAGACCAAGTCCAGGAAAGTTTTTTCTAGGTTTTCTTCTAGTATTTTTATAGTTTGGGCTTTACAATGAATTCTTAATCCATTTTGAGTTTTTTGTTTATGGTGAAGGAAAAGGTCCAGTTGTATTCTTCTGCCTGTGGCTACCCAATTTTCCAGCATAAGGTCACAAAGTTAATAAGAGTGTGAAAGCCTGGATTCAAATCCAATTTCACTGGACTCCAAAATACATAGATTTTCTTGTTGTGAGGCCAAGGTACTGCCCAGTTTTCTAGATTAGGAAATTTTGAAAAGGTGCTATGAAATAAATCTGTTATTTTCTGGAAAACTGGCTCCATACTGCTATTTAAATAAGAATGAGGTAATGTTTCAGTGGGGTCAGTTGAGAGTTGATGGTAATCTGATGCAGTAGAAACAGAGAGAGGGGCCAAATCACAGAGCAGTCAGCCTCTGTCCTGGCCAGCTTATCCATAATGGTAGACCCCTTTCTGGAAGCTACTTCTTAAGATCATTGATCTTTGACATCATGGCCCTGGAAGGTGACAATGATGGGCAGTATGAGCCTGTAAACCACTTTTCTTTTTTCATGAAGAGATAAGTTGTGTTTAACTTGGAGAAGATGAGGAAGGCCTTGGTTTTGGATAACATAGAGAAAGTATTACTCGTTGAGGAGTAACAGACTCACACCATGTGTTCCAGGAAGCAGAACCATGACCAACCATAAAAGAAAGCAAACCAGTTCACAGAGAAGAGTGCTCAAACCCAAGCTGCAGACCCAAGGTGGAAAGTGCCTGGTCTGCTCTGCTTGTCACTGCCTTCCCATGTCTGTCTCTCACATTCATGGCCATCTGCCAGCTTGCTAGGAAAAGAATTTCTGCATATTGTGGCCCAAGCTTTCCAAAAGGCAGTGCCAAAGGAAATAGCTTAATTTACCCCTTTACTGGGGTAGAAGGTGCAATTCTAGGGAAGCAGAGTGAGAAGGAAATGGAGTGAGGCAGAAAATCAGCAAGATACAGAAGCATAATCCTGAGTCAGGCAGGGTTTTGAAATAGGTGTTGCTGACTGCATAGGTCTGTGGCATGTCTTCAGAAAGGCTTCTGAACTGTGCCCTAGAAGAGTCTATCCAGGAGGAGAAAGGGGGAAGAGTGAGCCAAGTGTTCCCTGCATCCCACTGGCCAGAGTCTGCCTCATGGGAGGTTCACCTTCTTGCACTGTGGGTGGCATCAGTCAGTCTCTGGGTAGGGACTTGGGAAGCCAGACCCCCCTGAGGGGACAATCCAGCCCATGGTCTTCTCTAGCTGCTGGAGTGGCAGCAGCAAAGTGACCTGCCTCCACAACCTCGGGCATGGTTAAGATGTTGCTTGAGCTACTCTGGATAGAAAGTGAGGTAAGCACATGGGTTGCACAAACTGAGTCTACTCTCTGCTCTGAGGCAGAGTTTGAGCCAGAAGGGGCAATAAATCATCTAAGAATAAGGATGCTTGTGTTCCCCCCAAATTTGCAGGCTGAAATCCAAATCCCCAAGGCGATGGCATTTGGAGAGCAGGCCTTTGGGAGGTCTTAGGTCATAAAGGGAGAACTCTTGTGAATGGGATCAGTGGTCTTACAGAAAAGTCCCAGAGGGGAGGGCCATCCTGTCCTGTGTGAAGACATGGCAGGAAGATGGCCCTCACCTTGACCTTGGACTTCCTACCCTCAGAGAAATAGATGTCTATTGTTTATAAGCTGCCCTGTCTGTGGGATTCTGTTCCAGTGGCCCAAACAAGGCCAAAGGACATGAAAGGAGAGGGTAGGGTAGGGTAGTGGAGCAGAGGGGGAGAGGAGAGGAGAGGAGAGGGGAGGGGAG
>NW_003852476.1:1381671-1392213 GCF_000181295.1 Otolemur garnettii | reverse complement strand
GAGGGGAGGGGAGGAGAGGAGAGGAGAGGAGAGGAGAGACACTGTCTCGTCCTGGGAGCAGGTCTGATAAAGGCAGTGGGTTCTGAATGAGTACTTCGTGTGAGACAGTTTGTTATACCATTTTATCTTCTGAAGCCTTTATAGAGTAAATATTATTGCCTACATTTGACAGGTGAAACTGAGGCTCAGAAAGGTTAAAGAACTGGACTGAGACCTCCCAGGAGACAAATGAGAAGGCAGAATGGGCTTCTGACCCCCCACCCAGTCCCAGAGAACCCCCCTCCACCCAATCTCAGAGCCCCTAACCCAATGCCACACCCCAGCTGCTTTCTCGGGACTGCTTTCCTGAAGGGGGCTTGGGGTCCGCAAAAGGTGTGCCGTGCACCCGCAAGGCCAGGGTGGGCAGGCTGAGTCCACCCTCACAGCCAGGGCAAACCACAGTCATTTCAAAAGCTCAAACAGGTTATGTCGGGGGAATGTAAAGGCGTGATGGATGACAGACTCAGTGAGGAGGGTTTGAAGGCTCAGTGTGGGCTCCCTGACATTCTCTAGAAACATCCCAATTTATAGTAAAATTTACATTTCATTCTGAATGTGTAGGTAGAGAACTGTGTGGGAAGGTTTCTGCCAATCCCTGACGGCAAAGAAACAGGGCTGTAGCCAAAAGGCAGTTCCGAGTGGAACTTGGAGTGCTGGGTGTCTCACTTCTGGCCAGCAGTCAGGACAGGCCAGCAGTCAGTGCCCAATGCAGTGGGCACAGTGCCAGGACAGGAAGGTCTGGGAGGTGGGGCTGTGCCCTGCCCAAGGCACCCTGCGATGGCTCTGAGCTGTGGAAGGGAAGGCAGCAGCACGGTCACTGGGTGGCCAAGTGGAGCACTTGGAAGGTGGCCATGGTGACACTCAGCTGTGAGGTGTGTAGCACTTTTATTAGGATGAGTTCATGAAGTTAATTGTCTGACCCCGTAGGGACAATTTAGGAAGAAACGTGCCATGATGCTGGACGTCCTTCTCTTTCCTGATGTCTCTTAAATAGCATCAGACTGCACAGTGCTGCTGCATGTTGGCCCTGCGGGGAGCTGCTGGCCACGCTGAGCCTCTGCCGCAGTCACGTGGGTTTCTACACCAGGCTGAGACCCCTGTGCAGGGCCCACAAACACTTTGGGAAGATGGGGGAGACGAGATCCTCCTCTATCCAAGTCAGAAATGATTGAAGCCCAAGCCTGGGCCTCAGGGACGTGCCTCCCCTTGGCTGCCACAGGTCAGAGAAGAGGGTGTGGCACGGAGAGCCACTGCCCGACACCTGTGATGGCCAGAGAGAGAATCCAAGGACTGTCCTGGGGCGGGAGACTGCTCAGTCATTGTGAAGACCCCTGTGAGGTTTGCCAAGGTGTCCTGATGGGAGCAGCAGGCTGTGGACTGCAGCAGGCTCCCACTGTCTGTCTGCATGTTGCCCCATTTGCAGGTTAAACACACCACAGCAGCTTTAAACACAGACATGAAAGAGGGCCCCACCCCCCACAAGGCCCTTTGGCCTCATCTTGTCCCCATTCTGATGTAAAGTCCAGACCCCTGAGTGTGGCACACAGGCCCTGCTGTAGGTGGCCTCAGCTAGCCATTGGGCACCTCCCTGTGCCTTGCGGCCTTCGCTGTGTCCTGGAGGCACACAGAGCTGCCTGCTTCCCCATGCCCCTTCCTTCAAGGCTCTGTGCCTGTGCACAGCTGCTCTCTCTGCCCACAGCACCTGCCACCTTTTTCAGCTTAGCTGATCCCTGATTGCCCTGCAGTTCTCACCTTCCTTAGGAAGCCCTCCATTCCAGCTACACCTGGGAGTGTTCTCTGATGGACTCACAGTATCCCAGGCTGCCCCCAGGGTGGCGTTTATCAGTTTCTGTCACGATTCCTCAGTGACTCATTTGTGTTCAGTGACACTACAGAAGCGGATCCCTTGTCTGGCTGGAGGTCACCACTTTTTCTGCCCTTCCTTTAAAGGCTGCTATTTCTTGGGCTCTCTCCTGGGTCCTCTTTCTTTCCTGGCCTGTGTCCTTGCGGGAGGTCACCTCTGCACCAGGGGCTTCCGGCACCATCTGTCGGCAGCAGCCTCCAGTCCCCGTATCCGGTCCCCGTATCTGGTCCAGCACTCACTCCCGAGTGCCAGACCCATTTATCCAGATTCTAATAGGATCAATTCCTCTGTTCAATACACATTCCAGCACCCATCTCCTGTCCGCCAGACACTGTTGCAGGTGCTGTGTGTACAGCAGTGAGCAGAACAGACGAGGAAGCCTGCCCCGGTGGAGAGCCTCGGCGCAGCAAGGAGTCAGAAGTGACGGTGTAAGAGGTGCTAAAGCTCCTGAGGGCAGCGCGGAGGAGGCAGGCATGCAGACCAGGGAGGGCGTGGGGCAGAGGCAGACACACCTGCTAGTTGATGTCTACTTCTGAAGGCCCCACAGACACCTCCGACTCAGAACTGAACCTGTGCCCTCCTCTGAGCCTGCTCAGCAAAGGGGGCCTAGATCTATCAAGGACTGGCCAGAGCTCGACCCTCCCAACCCCTTCCCTTCACACATAATCAGTCTCAAGTCCTGTCCCCTCCAGCTTCAGAATACCTCATTCATCCATTCATTCACGATTTCACTCATTCATCATACATTCACCAGATACAGACTGTGTTTCAGGCCAGACAGGACACACACAAAATCCCTACCTCCAGGAGCTCAGAGTTTAGAATGTAAAACAGATAAGAAAAACAGAATGAAGCAATGCATATATGATTTCCTCTCAGGCTAAGGGCTATAAAAATGAACTGGCTTCAAAGGAGAAAAATATGAGAGCTCTGAATGGCCAGGAGGGTCCTCCTAAGGATGAGAGAGGGAAGGATGGGATGTGTATGGGCAGCCATAGCAGATTACCTCAAAGAGGGGGACTTACAACAACAGAAATTTATTTTTTCACTGTCTGGCCTCTAGAAGTCAGAAGTCCAAGTCTTGGCAGGGCTGTGTCCCCTCCAAGGCTCTCAGGAAAAGCCCTTCCTTGGTGACTCCTTGCTGATGGTGGCTACGGGCAGCCCTGACTTCCGACTTGGTCTTCCCTTGACCTTCCCCCTTCTGTGCCTGTGTCCTTTCCTCCTCCTACAGGGATGTTGTTCATTGGAATCCAGGATGACCTCATCTGAACTAATTCTGTGTACAGAGATGCTATTTCTAAGTAAAAGCAGAATTTTGGGGAGACACTATTGGACCCAGTACAAAGGGTGAGATCTCTTTGGGGCAGATGAAATGGTTTGCACACAGGCCCTCAGGTGGAAAAGGGTTTAGAGTGTTTGGAGCCAATATGGCTAAAGTGTAGGGGCCAGGAGTAGTAGGGACCCCGGGAGCCTGGAGAGAGAAGCAAGGCCAGATAATGGAGGGATGTTACAGGAAAGGGGCGAAATACAAGGAAAATGTCCTTTCAGATGGAAGATGCTGAGTATAAAACGTGCTGGGGCAGGCGGGAGAGAGAGAGAAAATGAGACACCAGCAAAATGATGTCGAAGAGAGAGACACAGAGTCCTTGAGAAGGTGGCCGGCAGCTTTGGAGTTGGGATAGGAAGAGGGCTCGGAGTGTGGAAGGGGAAGACAGACACAGAAGCACACGGCTATGATGACCAGGGGGCAGGGAAATCCTTTCCAGTAGCTTTTATTTCCTCAGTTACATTCCAGGGAGCTAAGAGGTGGAGGAGAGGAAGCTCACGTCTGGGCTAAGAGGTGGAGGAGAGAAGATGGCTTGTGATGTTTGTCTTGGAGAGTGAGAACTCAAGCTTGCCAGGATTGCCGGGCAGTGTTCAAAGCACATTCAAGATTTGAGGTTTCTAGAATATGTCTGTTTTTCTTCCTCCCCATGGCCACCAACCTAGCTATTGCTCTGTGTGACTGCAACTGTTAGGCAGAGACCAAATCTGCATGTGGCACAAACGGTCCAGGAGAGTGGTAGAAGCTGGGACCAATCAGGGCAAGGGAAGGCAGAACGCCTGTCAATCATCTGGCAATGTCCCATGTGTCCTAAGCCTGCCCTGGACCAGCCAGTGAAAGGAATTCTTCATACTTTTCTCCAAAAAATCACAACCCAGAGAGAGGAACAGGGGAGACAGACCCGTTGCTCTCCCTGGAACATATTTTCATTGTGCACAGCTTCCTTCTTTTCTGCCTGCAGTAAAAGCTGTCACTGTGGAATTGCTCCCTGTCTGCCATCATGCTGTCCTCCAAGCAAGGCGACAAAGAACCAGGACAACAGTCCAGTCTGCCAAGAGGCCAGACCTGACACAGCTGCCTCTGTGGGGTCTTTTCTTCCCCTCCTGACCCTCCCCTCAGTCTCTGATCATCCAGCGGTTAGTGGCATAGCTCTCCTGTTCCAAATTCTTCCACTAGCTCCCCGTTGCCTGAAGAGAAAATCCAGACCTCACTGGCTCTCAAGTCTTCTCACGGGTCCACGCTTGCTTCAGTAGCCTTCTTGCCACTCCCACTCAAGTTCCACGCTGTCACCACCCAGAATGACTAAATTCCTTGAATGTATTGTCCTCTCTCTCCCCTCCTGGACACTGAACTTGCAGGTCTTGGTTCCTGAACCCCTGTCCATCCTGCTCTTCCTCTTGCTCCCCCAGCACCTTCCTCTGACACCCCATTCTGAATGGGTTTCCCTCATCACAGCAGTCTCACCTTACAGAGTAATTGCTTCCTTACCTATCATAGGCACTCAAAAACTATAAGCCCCCAAAGTTTCGATTTATGGTTTTCATACTATCTGACACATAGCAAATACTTAAAAAAAAATAAGTACTTGAAAAGATTAAAACAGTTAATGTCTACCCTGAAGGTCCTGAGTAACTCAAAGCTTTGGAACAGTGGGCTCTGCTTCCCCTCAGAGCACAACAGGACGTACCTTCACTCAGGGGAGTCAGGGACTGTACCCTGTGCAGCCATCCAGACCCAGCCCACTTCATGCTCTGTCCTCAGTGGATGTGTGACTTTCCACTGTGAGGGCAGGATGCTTTATGAGGCTCATTGCAGGGGACTCTAGGCCATGTCTTTCTGCTGCCACATGCCTCCTGCTGGTCCTGCCCCGGGGCCCTGCTGTGCAGTTGTAGGCGTGCTTTTCTTTATTAGCGGGCATCTAGCTTTCTGAAAGCCTTGGAACAGGGTCTGTCTTGTAGTCTCTTGGGTCATTTGATTTTAAGTTCCTAGAAATTCTTTATGTAAGCTGCTCTTTTCCTGTAGCATAAGCAACTTTATCCAGTTCTGACAGTTCCCACCCCGCCTTCTAGTAGTGTTCTGAGTTTGGGCTTACACTAGTGCCCATGTAGTCCCAGAATGGCAATCTTCTTTCCTCCAGACGCTCTCAGATGACAGAGGAGAAGCAGCATATGCCCCGGTTTGCCTAGTGTTTCCTTCCCTGGCCTTTCTAAAAGTGTGCTAACCCCCCCCCCCACACCACCACCACCACGCGTGCAGATGCAGTCCGGCAGCCTGGCGTGACCATCCACTTCTCACACCATTCCGCTGATGTGAAGGAGTTTTCCACCTTGGGTCTGGTCTTCAGAGCTGGCAGGTCCCTTCCAGCTTTCGTGTCACCAGTGGGTAGAATCGGCTCTTTTGCTCTTCTCCATGTTCTAATCAGTTCTTCTGAATATGCTCTGGAATCAAATAAACAGATGCACCTACATTGACCTTTGCTGATTCCTCTCTCAGTGGACTGGAGGAAGTATAGAATCCCCACCCTCCTTCATTTTGTGTCAACCTCAATACTCATAAACCCTTGCTGAAAAATCCTCTATTACCAATTTATACATTTCTGAATGTCTTTTGTTTTTGGTCAAAAAGAAACTATTTGTTTTTGCATACAGTTTGTAAATATGCTTTTCCCACAAAAGTCATGTTTTTACTTCTGTAATTGTTTGAAGAGTAAGCAAATACAGTGTATTGATGTTCAACATTTAAACTAACAGCCTTCTAGAATGCCTTCTGTACTGTAGAGTTTAGAAAATTGAAACTCTATTTCCCAGATACCCTTGTAGTGAGGCTCCAGATATGAGCATACAGAGCCACACAGATGTACTCAGGTGGGACTGGGGAGGTGGCTGTGAGACATGGCCTCTGACTCTGTTCTTTTTGCTGCCAGGCACGAGTGATGGTATTTCGCGTCCCCGTGTCTCATCTCTGGCTTTTCTGTGTGTGCTGGAGGACAGTGCAGGGTCAGCCACCTGACCGGTGTGCACCTGCAGGCACAGGGTGGTTCTGGATGTAGCAGTTGCAGTGACTTCCTGACCATGATGGCGTCCCCGGGGGGGGGGGGGCAGGAGTGTCATGGTTCTGGAGTTGGGTACAGGAGCTGCCTAGGTATAGAAGGCCACAGTTCTACCAGGTCCTGTGGGGCAGTTTTGAAAGTCAACCTGGAAAAGTTCGACTACAGCTTGTCTCTTCAGCCATTTAATGCCACATTGGAAGTCCCTTCTGCTTAGACTCGCTGGAATGGGTTCTGTTTTCTGCAATAAAACCATGACATATGTATCGTGGGAGCAGTAATGTGCAATATTAAACATAGCTTCTCATTGGATACATTTTCACACAAAAGCAGTGGCTATCTAAGAAGAGAGGCAAGACTTGGGCTTTTTCTTGGCAGCTGCATCTATGTAGAGGCCAAATCATGGTTTTGCCATTTGGAGTACATATGCAACTTATTGAAATACGATTTAAGGGGTAAATGGGAGGCAGAGCTCTGGAAGCCTAATGTTCACATTAAACTTGAACTCATCATAAGACCTAATTTATAGCACTTTGGGTCTAATTCCAGGCCTTCTGGTGCCTGGCCGAGGTTCAATTATCTGGTATAGACCGGGTGGTCTGAGGTTGCCTACTCCAGTCCCTGCACACACAGGACATAGCAGCAGGCAGGCTGCCCCTTTCCCTCAGCCTGTTTACCTGTTAGGTTTTATTATGTTGTACCCCCGCCCCCCCATCTCCTGCTTTTCTTTCAGTTCCACATTAGAGTGCTTATGGGTGGGTGTTTGTTTATGTATGTCATGCTGCCTGTCCCTTCAGGAGCAAATATGTGCATTTGAGGCAAGAGACTATGTTTGTTTTTTAAACTAAGTGGAACTGCCAAACACCCTCCACCCAGATCATGGAAAGTTGCCCTATTAGTAGTTTACACAAGAAAAATCTGTGCCAATTGTAACAGGCAGAGGGAGGGAGACAGAGAGAGAGAGAGAGAGAGAGAGAGAGAGAACGAACCTGAATAATCCTTTGGCAATTCTAAGTGTGACACAAGATTCACTCCTTCTTAGCAATTTTGTGCCTCATTCCTGATAATTTTGGGGTTGGCTATGTCTTTGCTATGAGAATTAGCATCAGCAGCTTTCAAAATGACTTAGCAGTTAGCCCCTCCAGAAATCTTAGGACATTATTCTTTTCTTCTCCAAATTTCCCATCTCTAAGCCTTCTAATTCTCCTTCCAATTTCCATCTGTAAAGTTAATACAATCCAATAAGAAAATAATGTGCTCTTGAGACGTTGACACGCTCAGAGCTATTTTATCCTGCCCTAAAGCCTGCAAAGTTTGAATTTTCCTTGGGATAAAAAAGTAAGAAATAATAGAATAATTCACTGTACTGTAACAATTAAATCCAGTAATTTAACATTGCACATTGGTAAATATAATGCTTGCAACAACTAAAAGTCTCCCATGTATTGACAGACAAAACCAAAGTTATAAATCTAAACCTCCTATTCTGAACCACATTCCTAAATGTAAATGAGCGTCAGAGCATGCTGCTACATATCTTTACAGAAGCAATTACAGCCGGCCGGCCCGCCACCGCCAAGCGCCAGCCGCAGCGCTTATCTGCTACGCCCTCTGCTGGATAGAGCGCGCAAGGCAAGGCACATTATTTCCGATTAATTTTTGGCATCATCACTTTGCATCTGCTTCAGGAATGGAAGGCGTGAAATTTATAGTAGCAGGTTTAATATTCCATCCAGCCAAAATCATTTCACTACAAGGACTTACCTTTGGTGGAATATTTAGAGTTGCTTTTTTTAAATACATAGATTGCTTCTCTCATTCTCACAACCCACCATCCAAACTCTCAAGCTGTCACCAAACTCAATACGCGGCAGGAATAATTTCATGCCACGTAAAATGTGTTTAATTTCATGTCTTGTAAGAATAATTACTTAGCATAATGCCACTTAAAATGTATTCTTATCTGCAAATGCTAATGAAGCTACAAAAACCTGAATCATCTTTTGAAAGAACTGGATGTCAAGGGCGCCCTGGCTTCACTCCCTCTTCTCCCACAGTGGCTGCTGGAAGAAGCCCTGACCAGAGGAATAATCCAAGACCAGATCCTGCTATCCTCAAGCCAGGTATGGGTCCAGTGTCTTTGAGGGGAATTTAATCCCATAAGCCTCTCCTGAGACTCCCAGGGTGCTGGGAACAAAGCTTTGGGCTCCCTGGAGATGCCCAGTCCTCACCCAGGTCCCACTGGACAGGCCATAGGAGGAGGCTCAGGCCCAGGGCCAATGAGGGCCCCTATCCTAATAGCCCGCTGGGACAGGCCTGTGGTCTGTGGCCTTAGGGAGCTCAACTCTTTGATCACTACTGCACCCAAGTAGTGAAGACCACTGTTCGACCTATTGTTAGTCTTGACCTACAATAGTCAACAAAGAATAACAAGTGGGGAGGGGAAGAATGCTTTGCTTCAAATATTTTTTTTAAAGACCTTTTGTTTCAAAATAATATTAGAATCACTCAAAGGTTTCAAAAATAGTTCTGAAATACTTGATTTCACCTTTTCCTTTAACAAGATCTTGCTCTGTTTCCCAGGTTAGAGTGCAGCGACATCCTTCACAGTTCACAGCACCCTCAAACTCTTGCACTCAGGTGATCCTCCTGCCTCAGCCTACCCAGTAGCCGAGACTACAGGTGTGCCAGGATGGCTGGCTCTATCTTTTTTTAAAGATGGGTCTCACTATGTTGTCTAAGCTGGTCTTGAACTCCTATCCTCAATCCACCCACATCATCTTGGCCTCCCAAAGTGCCAGGATTATAGTCATGAGCAACCATGCCCAGCCACCCCAGCCAACTTCACTTAATGACCAAAACCAAGAAACTAATTCGAGTACAATGCTATTAACTATACTATAGACTCTAATTCAGATTTTGCCAGCGTTCCCACTAATACTATTTGTCTGTTCTAGGAGCCAACCCAGGACCCCACCCATGGCATTTAGTTGCCATGTCCCCTCAACCTCCTTAAATCTCTTCCATTCTTTCAGCCTTCCCTTGTCTTTTGAGACCCCAACACATCTGAAGAGTACTTACTGGGCAGGTGTTTTGTAGACTGTCTCTCAGTTTGGGTTTCTGAAATGCCTTCTCATAGTTAAATTGAAATTGTACATTTTAGCAAGAATATTACAGAAGCAACAATTTCTTCTCATTTGCTCCATGAAATCAGGAGCTATTGGGCAGGGGGCTGTGCTGGGGGCCTGAATGAAACCAGTGCCCCCTCTGGGAATTGGAGTGGTGGCTCTAAGGAGTTAGGCACCAAGCCTAAGGACAGTGATACACTTCCTTTACCTGTCACCTACTTTCCTTGTTGCTATGGTGGTGATGGGAGAAGTGGGACTATTTTTCTGCAGTGGGCAAACAGCACTGGTGCTTATTCACTCCAGGGCTGCCAAGATCAGCAGACGGATAAGGGACAGCCAAGGGAAGGTATTATGCATGCCAGTGTGTGTGGGGGGGGTGTGGGGGGGTGGGTGGAGAGGTGCCAGAACAAAAGTAGGGGGTCAAATGAGCATTTTGTGGTCTAGTGTGGCCTTTGGTGGATTTAGCAGGGCTCCAGATAACCCAAAAATGAGATGCAGACAACTCAGCAGTGGGAACCTAGCTAGTTTGGGTTGAGGTGGTGATGGTAAACACATTTCAAGTAGTATTTTCTTTCTTTTTTTTTTTTTTTTGAGCCAAATTTTCACTCTGTCTCTCAGAGTAGAATGCAGTGTTGTGATCATATTAGGCCTAGTGGCCGAGGCTAAGACAGAAAGATGTGAGGACTAGACCATAATGGAAAAATACCAGTTAAACTCTTGGCAAATTTCTGAACTGTAAGCTTTCAAAAAAAAAAAGAAAGAAAGAAAGAAAGAAGTCTAGTTCACTCCCAAGATAGATGGGAAAGTACTAATTAATTTCTTGCTTTTAGTTCACTCCAAATTTCTCGTTTGGCAAACTCCTGGGAAACCAACCAGGAGGTACTAACTGTCCTGGACTGACTTTTAAACAATACCAGGTGGGGAAAGTACTAAAACTAAGATGTATAGGAGAAAATATTAAAATAAAAATGTATGGCTAACTAACCACAAAATTCTGCTTGTGTACAATCCTTGCTGGCTACCGTACCTGATATACCTGGACAGCCGATGTGCCACCCAGGATGCAGACCAGCCTTAAGAACCCAACCCCTTAACCACTCAGGGCTGCTCTCAGAAACCCCATTTGGGACACTGAGGCAGT
>NW_003852476.1:1361658-1381455 GCF_000181295.1 Otolemur garnettii | reverse complement strand
TGTTTGATAGGCCCGGGCTGGATTCGAACCTGCCAGTGCAGGTGTATGTGGCTGGCACCTTAGCTGCCTGAGCCATAGGCGCCAAGCCAGGACTCTTCTTTTAAACTTGACTTGTCTGGCAGTATGGTCTTTGAGAGACTCCTGGGCACAACAATCACAGCTTACTATAACCTTGAACTCCTGATGACCTTCCTGCTCTAGCCTCCTGAGTAGCTGGGACTTCGTCACCCCATTCATCTGTTCTTTCTAAAATTTTTTGTAGAGATGGGGGTCTTGTTATGTTGCCCAGGCTGTTTTCAAACCCCTCACCTCAAGTGATCCTTCTGCCTTGGCTTCCCAATGTCCTGGGATTATAGGCATGGAGCACAGAGCCTATCCCTAAGTAGCTTTTTTTTTTTTTTTGTGAGACAGAGGTTCACTTTGTCACCCTCAGTAGAGTGCCCAGGTGTCACAGCTCACAGCAACATCAAACTCTTGGGCTTAAGTGATTCTCTTGCCTCAGCCTCCCAAGTAGCTGGGACTACAGGCGTCCGCCACAATGCCTGGCTATTTTTTTTTTAGAGGCAGGGTCTCTGGCTCAGATTGGTCTCAAACTCCAGCGCTCAAGCAATCCACCTGCCTTGGCCTCCCAGATTGCTAGGGATTAAAGGCATGAGCCACTGTGCCTGGCCTCTCAAGTAGCATTTTTAACAAGAAAGCACATTTGACTTCCTTGGTTGGGTAAAATGTAGCAATGGTGAAAAAAGATCCTTTGGCAGATTTTCAGACTTGCATTTTGGCTTCCTGCTTCCCCAGAACGGAGTTTACATATGAAACAGGGCCCTTGCCTGTCTGGTTTCCCTCTGAAAACCTAATACTCAGGGCCTGGCACATTGCAGGAGCTCAAAAAATGTTTACTGATTAAATGAGTTAAAAAAATAAGCAAATGAACAGAGCACTCATTTATAAACAGACCTAGCAAATTAACTAGGTTCCCACCCCCTGAGTTGTCACCATTCTTCAGCGCTCCATTCATCCTTGCTCAGAAATCTATGAGTCTGTCCCCAGGATGCTTTTGAGAGCCTTGCAGTGTCCCTGTGCTCTGACTCCAAGCTTCCTGTCCCTAGTTTGTCCCCTAAGATCCTGGAAAAGCTGCCTTAGAGGGAGACTATTCTTTGGGAGGTCCCCTGGACCAGGAGAATCCACACTGAGGAAAGGTAGAATCAGATCAAATGTACAGATGGCAAAATCTAATTTGGGAGGAGGGGCAAAGAGCAACTACCTCGAAGTCTCTCTTCAGATGGGCCATGGTCTGGGGAACCCAACAGGAAGA
Source organism: Otolemur garnettii (assembly GCF_000181295.1). Lineage (NCBI taxonomy): Eukaryota > Metazoa > Chordata > Mammalia > Primates > Galagidae > Otolemur > Otolemur garnettii. The sequence goes on along the minus strand of NW_003852476.1, from coordinate 1,380,143 downwards.
GGGAAGGACAGTCATGGTAACAGGTTACATGAAATGAATTGTGTGCACAGACTGAGGTGCGTTTCTCTACTGATGGGACTGTTTTCATTTCTCCTTCTGGTTAGTGCCTTTTAGTCACTCTTCTGTAATTCCCAGTTACCCATATAACTTAAATGACACATTTTTTATAATTATCAATTTAAATTGAATTATGAAATTTTCCCAGATGCATATTTAGTGGGGATGCTTTAAAAAATATACAAGAGAGAGAAGCAAAGCACCAGGAGGCTTTGCAGATCTATTTCAGGAGGAGCATAAATAGGTAAGAGCAGCTTTTACAGACATTTAATGAGAACAGCGGGTGGGAATCCAGGTAATTTGGGAACCACTATCAACAGTTGGGATGCCTCAGGCTCTGCTCAGTGCACTCTGTAAACATCAATCCATTCCATCCGCACAACCCCAGAGCAAGTCTACTGTGTCCTGTCCTACAGAAAAGGAAATTAAGGCACACAGAACTTTAGAAACCCCAAGACAAACAACTCCTAAGTGACAGAGGAGGGAGTCCAGCTCTAACTACACACTGTTCAGTGCTGCTGGTGTGTTTCAGAAAAGGCCTGTCCTTTCTGGAACAGTGCACACCCATGAATGTGAGAGGCAGAGCAGGGCAGGACTCGGTTCTGCTCTCTGCTTCATTAGGGCATGGTGAACACACAGCCGGGCCTCTCACACGCGTCTCTAAGCAGGCAGTGTGAGCTAGGGGTGGTCCTCTCTTCCTGGGAGGTCACGGTGACTTCCTGCTGAAGAAAGCACACAGCTATGGAAGTTTTAAGGGAGAAATCAAAGTGTTTGTTAAGGTGTGGAAACCTGACAAGTAAGTTTGTGAATTCATCCTAGAAAAAGTGCTACATACCGGGCAGTGATTGTGGCTCAAAGGAGTAGGGTGCTGGCTCCATATGCTGGAGGTGGCGGGTTCAAACCCAGCCCCGGCCAAAAACCGCAAAGAAAAAAAAAAAGTGCTCCATCCCTCATTGCTGAATATCACTTCAGTCACCTTTGAAGTGCTTCCCTTGGGAAGCTATGTACTGACTCCAGTGCCGAGTCCACCCTTTAAAGCAATTTTGGAACTCCTTTTTCTGGAATGGCCATCAGAGCTGTCCTATGGCATGCAAAAACATGCAACAACAAAAATGACCGCCACTCAGCAAAATACTGCCACATGTCGACATGAACACAGCATAAGACACAATGTACCAAGATTATGAAAGCTTACTGAGTTGTTTGGATGGTGTTGCTAATGTAACACACAGTAGCAGGTTTGTGAACTTAATTGTCAGGCCCCCAAGCAATGACAGCTCTGAAAAATAGCTCAGAAAAGAGTTGCAAAATTACTTTGAAGGGTGGACTAGGTACCGGCATCAGTGCCTCAAAGGTGACCATAGTGATATTCAGCAGCGGGGTGAGTAGCACTTTTTCTAGGATGAGTTTGCAAATTTAATTGTCAGACCTCATGTTTGTTTAATTCAGGTGGACTGTAATAAAAAAGGAAAGTAGCATCTCTATTTTACCAAAACTTTGAGCAGGTCACATGTTGTACGTAGCAATCTTAAGCACAATTATTATGGGAGCTCATGGGATTGCTCTGAAACAAGGGTCTAGTTTTGTTTGATTCTTGTATAGGATCACACATTTTGTAAGAATTAGCTCACAATATTTAACAGGTATTTAACAGTATTTAATAGTCTCTTTTGATTCGTTCAGGAGGGGACCAGTTAAATAGGAAAAGCATCCTCTCTGCTACCCCTCTGAAGTAGGCCATCCTTATGTTGTTATCAAATGCACAAAATGCACTCAGCATGGGCTGTTATATCAGAAGGGGTCTTTGTTTCATGAGAGGCATCATATTTGTCTCCCAAAGATGAAGAACGACGTTACTTCCAATTCTAAAGGTAAGTGAAGGAAATTTAGGTGATTATAAATCACTGAAGCAATTCAATGACTAACAATCATCACCAAGATTATTTGTTATAGTAATAGTTATTATTATAGCATATATTTTTGCAATCAGACATATGACCCAAGAGTCAAATTTGGAAGAAATCATTATCAACTACACACTGAATTTAAAAGGTTCTTAATTAGGAAATCAGAAACTTGGTCTTCAAGGAGGTCTCTGTCTTCTGGACACTTAACATTTTTTTTTTTTATGTTTTTTGAGACAGAGCCTCAAGCCGTCCCCCTGGGTAGAGTGCCCTGGCATCACAGCTCATAGCAACCTCCAACTCCTGGGCTCAAGCGAGTCTCCTGCCTCCACCTCCCAAGTAGCTGGGACTACAGGCGCCCGTCACAAAGCCCAGCTATTTTTTGGTTGCAGCTGTCATTGTTGTTTGGCAGGCTCTGGCTGGATTTGAACCCACCACCTTGGGTATACGGGGCTGGCGCCTTAGCCACTTGAGCCACGGGCGCCTAGCCAACACTTAACATTTAAGTAAAGTGGCTGAGCCAAACTACCACCATGAACACCAGCTCTGGGTGGTTTGGGTTTCTGGGAGGCAATGTTTGATTCCCAGCTCAGTGAATATTCCAGTGCAGCTGGGATGTATTTCTTTCTGTGGAACATAGAAATGTGATTGTGTTGTAAACTCTGCTTAGGAGGAGGAAGAAATATATAAACGAGTGCAACATTTTAAGTTGCCAGCAGCTGATTCAGCTGGAATGTAATTTATGCTAATAAGTTCCTGGATTTGAAAGTGACTTTTTTCTTATCACACTAAAACCCTTTAATTTAGGTATATATTCCTAAATCCAGAATGGGTAGGGAAATTCTAAGTCAAAAGGCAGGGATGCAACTGGCCCTGTTTAAAAGGGGAAAAAAATTACATTCTAGCAGCAGGCGGTGCCTGTGGCTCAAAGGAATAGGGTGCCGGCCCCATATGCCAGAGGTGGTGGGCTCAAACCCAGCCCCAGCCAAAAACTGTAAAAAAAAAAAAAAAAAAAAATTACATTCCGGCAGAGGAGGAAAAGGTTCAGTGTATAGCTTTTAAGTAATTTCCTGTGACATGGTTGTTGATTTCACAGCCATTTACCTCTAGAAAAGTTTCTCACAGCTTCATTAAGTGAAGGCTTCAAGTGCCAGGGAGTTGATGGTAGAAGGCAGCTGAGATGGAAGTGGGGAAAACACTTCCCAGGAGCATGTTCTAGGTGCAGCTCCGTCACTACCTCACTGTGCAACATCAACGGAGTCGCTTATTTAGTGCAGGGCTGGGTTTCTTTATTTATGAAACTAGATTAATTAGGATAATCACACTACACAATCCCTTACTAACCCTCCTTGGTGTTAAGTTTTCCCAAGCTGGTGACTTTCAAATTTTTATTTTACTGTGACCCACAACAAGAAGTGCACTCTATATGTGATTCAGCACACACATTTCTAGATGTAAATGTTTTCAGGTACACACACATGCATAGAATGGCATAGTTTATAAACACCTAAGTGTTGCATGGAACATCACTTGTTTCCTCAAATGCATTCTGATATTTTTATTCTATTTCATCAAGAAAAAGCTGGTGATTTCCCACCACACTGATGTCATGACTCCGTCTGACAGTTACTGTAAGTCAGCACAGGCCTACAAGCTGAGGAGTGGCCCCCAGGTGAGCACAGGTGACTGTCCAGGTCAACAGCGCTGAAAGAGGAGCTTAACTTAGCTGAACAAATATGCTAAAACTTAGTGGAAAATTACGACACACAAAATAAAAGCCAACAACAAATTCAAGCTTTGCACAACTAAACTCTAGCTTTTCATTCCTGTAAAAATAAATTTTTTATAATTTCCTTTCACTTGCCAGATTGGCTTTTAACTTTCCAATCAACAGAACCCTAGTGTTTTGATAAATGGATAAATAGCTGCCTATAAATTATCTGTAGCCTTTTGTCGGAGTAACTTAAAAGAGCTCTTGATTTTTTTATACTCTAAAAGCACTATTAATAGTGGAACAATTTTGTAATGTCTCCCCTCTACTTTCAAAACCTATTTTAAGGGAAGATATTACAAGCACATTCTAGTCTTTGCACCTTTTATCCTCTCCTCAAAATCCTCTGAATTGCGGTTTTTGAGATCAAGTTCTAGCATGCCAGGGCAACACAGGGAGTAACACCATAATCCAGGGACGAGAGCACTAGATCTGGTTTTCCAGTGTTCTCCTTCTGGCTTTAACCACACTGTTGTATGTAAGTGACAGTCACAGGTATTAAAGACATTTCCATTGGTTCAATCATCAAAAGCAGTAGTTCTCAACCTTCCTAATGCCCCAGTGTACTTTCATTATTAAAAGGGGTCGCGACCCACAGGTTGAGAACTGCTGAATTCTAAAGGAATATTTCATTTAGCTGAGAGAAATCTTAAATATCTTCTCTAAAAGGTTACATTACCCCCCAAACCTCATTTAGATAACACTTCTAAATAGAAGATAATTATGCTTGTTATTTTAAAAACACAATCTCCATTTATTAGTTTATAATATATAATACATAAACTCATAACCAACATACACTACATACAGGGTGCCCATAAAGTTTGTGTGCAATTTATGGACACCCTGTATAACTATGTATGACATTTAATCAAAAACTAATAAGTCTTCAAAGAGTTCTCTACCTTCTGGACATGCAGCATTTTAAACACAGTGGCTATACCCAAAAGAACCACCATCTCTGGTGGCCTGTATTTCTGGGAGCTGAATGGGAACAAGGCAAAGGTTATGCTATTTCCATTTTTTAACATCCCCCCATGCAACTTATACCAGAATTATAACAAATTCTAAACAATTAAATTTATAAAGATATTTAACCATAGATGTGGCTTATTTCTATTTATCTTTTATTACAACTTAATTTAACATTGTCCTTACCTCATGGGGACTATGGTCCAGAAGGCCTGAAACTAGCCGGTTGCTCTGTGAAGCTGGACAGAGTGTGGCTCACCAATCTGTCTTTGTCTTTTTGACCTTTGTCTTGAAATGTTTTCAACCATATCCATTTTTTAGTATTACCACAATGCTTACATTACCAAACATTAGCCCTCTGCCACAATACTCTGATTTGCAGAAACAAGCCAGAGAACCCCGCCTTCAGGTCATACCGCAGCTTCGCAAGGGCAGTGTGGAACCCTATCCTTTCCTTCCCTGCCCTTCCGCCACCTCCAACTCATCTGTTTCTCAATACATGTTCTCAAACCTTCTCGTGCACAGAATTTCAGTGAAATATATATTACATTACCAAAGAACAGTTGGGATTTATTTCCCTGAAAAACCCTGTTTTCAGGGTGTATTCCTGCTCATTTGCTTTCCCACATCCAGGTAAGTGTCCTGTAGTGTTCAGAGCTTTTCACTGACACCATCCATGCTGATCCAAACCAAACAGCCCTGCAGAAGGCACTGACAGTGACGTCTTCATTGAACACGATCACCACCAAGGCCTTCACCCCGTTTGCTGTTATGCTATGCCAGGAGCATGGCCTTTAGATGTGCCCACAATCCCCGGAAACATTACGCATGTGTTTATCTCAGCTTTAGAGGGTTTCACATCCACAACACCATCTGAGGAGGAGCAAAGAAGTGGGACCCTCTTACTGGGTGGGAATTGTTCTCGTTACCTAACTACCTAACTCAGAGCCAGTTAGAACAGAATTTTAAATAGTGTCCTATGTCGGCACATTTATAAAATATAACAGAAGTAAAACACAGTAAAAGAATTTGCAGTCAAAGGATTCATTTTTACTTTTTAACCTTTGCTGTAACTGTTTCCCCCTGAATATTGAAATCATTAACATTTTAAAATTCTGAGGAACACTGCTGGGAAATAAGATTAAGGACTGCACAACTTCTACCCAAAACTTTCAAAATAGCATACTAGTAACTAAGTGCCTCCTATTTTGGCTGTATTTTGAGTTATAGACAAAAAGCAAAAAAATATATATTTTTTTGAGACAGAGTCTCACTATGTTGCCCTCAGTAAACTGTCGTGGTGTCACAGCTCACAGCAACCTCAAACTCTTGGGCTTAAGGGATTCTCTTGCCTCAGCCTCCCAAGTAGCTGGGACTATAGGCACTTGCCACAACACCCGGCTATTTTAATTTTTGTTGCAGTTATTTAGCTGGCCAGGGCCAAGTTTGAACCCGCCAGCCTTAGTGTATGTGGCTGGTGCCTTAACCACTGTGCTATGGGTACCCAGCTGAAAAGCAAAAATTTTTTAAAGTTTAAACTATTGACTTTATTCAGATCCCCCCTCCCCCCAACAAGGGTCCTTTGTAAAAACAACACAAAAGAGAATGTCAATACCCAGAAACAAGCAGGCCTGCAGCAGAGGGGCAGGGCTGGGGCGAGCTCAGTGGCTCATCAGGCAACACACACCCATGACCCCTTCTCTACTTGCCTTGCTGTGTGCCAGTCTCAGTGCCAGGCAGCAGGGCGTTGCAGCAGGTGGGAGACGGACCATTTTGCTGGCTCCCACTTGCTCCTTAGGCCAAGCACTCCTGGGACACTGCTAGGAGAACGCTGGCCAGATCCTGCATGAGAAGTCACCTCCCTCACATTCTCATCAATGTCAGGGGTCAGACTATAGGAAACCCCTTTCATCAGACTTTATGGTGTGTGTGCACTTGTCAAGAAAAGCAAAAGAATGAAAAAGAAAGTAACTTGTTTAATCTCACACACTAGAAAGGAAAGTATTCTCCAAAGAGGTTGATCTGGGAATCCAGCCCAACATCCCTACATCTCAGCTTAGTTTACTAGTTTTTCAATTACAAACAAATTTTAGAAATTTAAATCATTACCATGCTATCTACTTTGGGCCATCATATCATTGCTTTTTCAAAGAGAGAGTGGCCCAAAGCCATTGTTGCATAAATGCAGAATCATTAGGTGCCATTTGATAATAATCAATATATGATGGATATCAGCCACATATGTAGTTCCAGAGACACAAATTAAAAAAACCCAATATCCTAGGGGTGGCGCCTGTGGCTCAAAGGAGTAGGGCGCTGGCCCCATATGGCAGAGGTGGTGGGTTCAAACCCAGCCCCGGCCAAAATCTGCAAAAAAAAAAAAACCCCCAATATTCTCAAAAAGAGGACTTCATCTGCTACTCTCAGGGCAACTAGTAAGAAGCTTCCTCAGATACCACACACATATGCAGATGCTGAGATGAATATTCATACGCCTAGGACAGATATCCAGAAACAAACACCATCACCTCATACCTGCGCGTGATCTCTGAACCAAGACGGACAATGCATTTCTAAGGAATGTTTGAATTTTATTGTGCTTTTTTTTAGGAAAGTAAAAATCATAATCTTAATACCATTTCTTTCAAATGGATAAACTTAAACAACTTATTGACGCTTCCTTAAATTTTTACACCATGCTGAACTCTTTAACAGGTTTTTGTTTTAAGGTAAAGTAGGTTTTTGGTCCTTCCCTGTGGAGAAGTTACTTTCAAGTCAGTGAAAGTCCTTGGCCCATGATTAAAAGTCTTTGCCAATTAGCGCTCAACAACTTCAATTCATTTTTTTCTGGTTCAAGATGAGCAGGAGCCTAATAAGGCTGTGATAAAAGGGCAAAAGGCACGGAGAGCCAAAAGCGGATTAATGAGCTCCTCCGTTTATTTGTCTTCCTAACAGCTGAACTGTTACAACTATTGACACTCTTCAAAAGGTCCCGCTCTGAACCCTATCCAGGCACTGCAGGCTCCAATGGACATCTTCAAACCCAGAGAATGGAGGGGCAAGGGCTTCCCCTGTGTGATGCCAAAACCAACAAAGCCCCACGGATCAGGTAATGAAACTTCAGCTTTTCCCCCTTTGAGATTTATTTACTGCCAGCTGACAAGGGGCAAATTCAGCTCGAATTGTGCAGTCAGGGCCCTGTCAAGCTTTTAGAGGCACCCTTGTCTTAAAGCACCTTCATGACTGGCATTTCACTCAAAAGCCCTCCGCACTGGTCCTTAACAGCTTATGACATCACAAAGGACACTCCAGACAGATGCCTACATGGCATCCTGCAGCATTTTAAAAGAGAATTAGTGGTTTTAATTATGGTCGTAGTATGAAAGGGAACCAGGCAAGCTCGGCAGGAGACCTTTGATCAGACCCTTTTGCTAGTACAATGCCACAGAACTGCGAGCACTCCTGGTAAGGGGCCTTTCCTCGATGAATGGCTCACCAGTGATCTTTGAATGCGGACAAGCTTCCAGCCCTCCCTCTTCATTAGTGAGCATTTCTATACAGGGGCCCAGATAGCTTGGAGTCTAGGAGCTATACAATTGGGGGTACAAGAAGCCCTACAGAGGCTGGCCTCTACTTAGGAAGTGCTGAAGGACTCTGAGTGACTTTATTCATTAAAACAGGTTGCTATTAATTAACTGTCATAATAAAATAAAGAACTATTATTTGCATTTCTTGCTATGTTCTCTATAGTAATATGTATGAAAGATGCTTGTAACAGAAATGAATTTAGTGAATCACTTCCCCATCCCCCCTACTCCTCACCTTTTTTTTTCTTTGCATTTTGGCAGCAGGAGCCTTCTAATTATTGGGCCTAGATCTCTGAGTTCAAATAGCAGTAAAACATAAATGTAAAAATAATTAAGTAAATAACGAAAATTCTTTCTACTTGCCAATCAGTTCTTGTAGCTGAAATGAACAAACATCAAATTATCTATTCCAGCAAACTATCCAGGACAGTGGTTCTCAACCTTCCTAATGCTGTGAACCTTTAATACAGTCCAAAGGGGTCGGAACCCACAGGTTGAGAACTACTGACAATGAAACCCAAACTCTTTGCAAAATATCACTCACTTGGTGTTTAGCTTGAAGTGTGAGATTATGTTAACATGTATAGTTGCTTGAAAAAAAATGGTACCCTAACTAGAAACGTAAGTAGATTTATTCCTTTTAAAAGAGATTTTGCTTTTAGAAAACAGAATGTCTTTAGTCTGGTATCAAAATTAAAAGAATTTAACCTTTAAAATTGATCTCAATAAGCATGGCCCTTAAAAGACTCATGACTGATTTTTCATTACATCAACATAATCCATTCTCTTCCTGAATGCATCAAGCACTGTCATCTGGAGGAGACTGTGACGCAGGAAGGCTCCTCGCAGGTCCTCACGGAAATGTGCTTGGTGAGGGGCAAGCAGAACTCTGCAGGAGTGGAGCAAGCAGTGCCACTGCACTGCGCCACTTGTATCTGACAGGTGATTTGGCTTTAAACTTTTTGTAGTTCTTTTCTTTTTTTTTTTGAGACGGAGCCTCAAGCTATCCCCCTGGGTAGAGTGCCATGGCATCACGCTCATAGCAACCTCCAACTCTTGGGCTCAAGCAAGTCTCCTGCCTCAGCCTCCCAAGTAGCTGGGACTACAGGCGCCCGCCACAACGCCCGGCCATTTTTTGGTTACAGCCATCATTGTTTGGCGGGCCCGGGCTGGGGATTCGAACCCGCCACCTTAGGTGTATGCGGCTGGCGTCTTAGCCGCTTGAGCCACAGGCGCCGAGCCGTAGTTCTTTTCTTGAAGGAAAAGCTTTTGAACTTCAGAATTTTGGAAGCTGAATGATAAACAGGTTTTTCATATTTTGCTGTCTCAGACATTTTTCATATTTCTTAGACTTTGCAGTTCTTTTCTCAGGTGCTTTAGAGCAACTAAAATGTCAGCATGCTGTGGATCGTTCCGCGCTTTCTGAGCATAGAGACGGAAATGTCTGATGGTTTCGGATAACAGGACTTCAGGGTCCACAGCTCCTTCTTGCAGACGCAGCACCCGCTCACAGGCGATGGCATAGTTCTTGTGCCAATTCACTGGGTGCTCCTTTTGTGAATACACAATCTCCTTATAAAGCTGGAAGACAGCAACAATGTTGGTATTCCATTGTTATCCCTTCACTTTTTTTCAAAAACAGAAAACATTTTTCAAAAACAGAGGAATTAATACTAATAAAAGAAACCCAAGCAGCCAACAGTAAAAATCTAATCATTGCTAGGCCATGCAGAAAATACAAGGATGTGACTGTAATTATTACAGTAGCAGGAGGCAAATATGCTTCATCTAAAACCACTCCTCAGGTTTTTGGATGTCACAGGGCAAACCAAAGACACACCATGTCAGACAAAATGCTCTTCCTCCAGAAAGATGTTCTGGGAAAGGGATTTAGTTCTAATTCATGGAAAGCTATTTACTTAACAGGCAGAAAGACTGAAACTCTAAATTTAGCTGTTGGAGAAAAAACAGCTTTCATTAGAAGTCTGAAAAAGAACTTGAAGGAATTGATGTTTTGTCCCACAGTATTCTTTCTACATTAAAACACCACCACCACAAGAGCAAACCGTAAGATAGTCCAACCACGTGCGTCACGGGGTAGGCTGGGCATGATACAATTTAAAGTATCTTTTTTTTTTTTGGAGACAGTTCTTACTCTGTCACCCTTGGTAGAGTGCTGTGGCATCATAGCTCATAGCAACCTCGAACTCTGGGCTCAAGTGATTATCTTGCCTCAGCCTCCCAAGTATCTGGGACTACAAGTGCTTGCCACACCTGGCTATTTTATTTTTAGAGACAGGGTCTCACTCTGGCTCAGGCTGGTCTCAAACCCATGAGAGCTCAGGCAGTCTACCTGCCCCGGTCTCCCAAGTGCTAGGATTATAGGCATGAGCTACTGCACCCAGCCAATTTAAGGTATCTTAAAGTGAGACATTAAAATCTCCACAGCATCCTACTATTTTTAATTTTAATACTTAAAACTTTTCCTGAAAAATTTAGAATTTTGTCTTTCAGCATCAGTGATGGTATTAAATGGGTGGAGTTAGAATTTTTGATACTGAGTTTTCCAGAGGAAACACATCAAAATTTAACAAATAAAGAAGCGGACATAAATCTGTATAATGAAACATTATACTTGCTTATTTGGGAATTTCACAGCCTTCCTGGGAAATCTCTGAGAGCACAGGCAGGCAGCCACACCCTCCCCAGGGACAAGGCCCTGCAGCATTACAACTTTGTTCACGACATCATCTTGATGAAAGGGACCTGGTTGTATCATCCTCCAACTCTACTCCAGGCAGACAAATGCATACCTATCTTAAAACATCCTCGTGAAAACAATCCATGTTTGAGATGCCATTTCGGTATGAAGTAACCCTCGTCTTCGGGCTGCCTTTTGAAGCAACTTTCTTTCCCCTTACTACTTTCATTTTTATAATACAGGAAAGAGTTGCCAGGCACAGTCACAACCTCACAGCTGTGCAGTCAGCCTGCTTTTATCCTCTTGTTAAAACAAAGTTTCTCTGCCTTTTCCTCATCTTTTGTTCTCCAGCAGTCTCTCCTCCCGAGACTGCCTCTGATGAGGGCTGTGTGTGATGCCCCCGCCCACATGAAGCAGGTGCCCAGGAGCTGCCAGCTCTAAGTCCTACCCAGTGGGTTCAGAGTCCAGAGCAGACGCATTTCTCCAACCGCTGGACCCTCGGGCACTGGGACAGCAGCTACTGAGGCCTCGGCTTACTTCGATGACCCATCAAGCCGTGCGTGCCACACCTGAGAAGCCGCATAGCTTTCTTTATTGTCTGCGGCTGGGACATCCGTCTTGTGGGTTGTATCTTATTTTTATTATTATTATTATTTTTTGTAGAGACAGAATCTCACTCTGTTGCCCTAGGTAGAGTGCTCTGGTGTCACACAGCTCACAGTAAGCTCCAACTCCTGGACTTAGGTGATTTTCTTGCCTCAGCCTCCTTAGTAGCTGGGACTACAGGCGCCCACCACAACACCCAGCTATTCTTTTGCTGCAGTTTGGCCAGGGCTGGGTTTGAACCCGTCACCCTCGGTATATGGGGCCGGCGCCCTACTCACTGAGCCACAGGAGCCACCCGTGGGCTGCATCTTATTAACTGGAACACTTCACCTTGCCCAGTTTATTCCTAAGGAGTTGGCTCATCCTGCTCCCTAACTATACCTGAACTTACTGTCACCTGAACTTAATGGTCTGCATAGCAACTGAGTGGGACAATGCAAATAGTAACAAAACCAGCCCATACACCGAACGAGAATGTTCTTGAAAGACCTGTACTAGGGTAACTGAATAACTGCCATTGAGTAACTGGCCTTATTTGTCTTGCCACACATCTGGAGACACATGCAAAGGAGATGCCAACAATCTGTGTTCACTAAAAAAAATAAAGCTTGCAACCCAAGGGACAGTGAGTCCACAGATGAGCTTCAGTGGAGACTCAACAACTGGCCCCAGAAGAAATCACTAATGAGAATGTGAACTATTAGTATACCTCTGATTTCTTCCACCTAAATATTGCTTGTTTTTCATAGAATTACAGAGTATTAGAGATAAACAGGATTATAGGTATGACTAGGATATGAGAGAAAATCTTCTGAAGTTTAAAGCCTGGAAAAGTGAATTGACTCACAGTTGATGATTAATGGCAGAGTGGGAGTAGACCCTGGACTCCCTGCACGACAGAACTACAGCATGTTCCCCTGTGATCATGTCCCTTGCTGTCTTCCAGCCGGACCCCTTGGAGGACCCTGCCTTTGCCCCTCCCTCTCACTTCCTGGCCCCACCCTCTGTGTGGCCAGCTCCTTGTAACCTCTCAGGTAACAGCCCTGTCACACCTTCCCTAGACACCTTCCCTCCCTTCCTCAGCCTCTCCTCCCCAGCTTGCTTCTGTCCTGTGTTCCCAGAGCACATCTGTGTCCTTCTCATAGTACTTACGAGACTGAACTGTGACTGAGAACTCTCATCTCTGTCTCTCTCTTGCCTGCTTTTAAAATTTTTTTTAGAGTCTCAGTCTGTCATCTTGGGTAGAGTGTTGTAGTATCAAAGCTCATAGTAATCTCAAACTCTTGGGCTCAAGTGATCCTCTTGCCTCAGCCTCTTGTGTAGCTGGGACAAGCGCCCACAACATCTGGCTAGTTTTTTCTTTTTTTACTAGAGATAGGGTCTCACTCTTGCTCAGGCTGGTGTCAAGCTCCTGAGCTCAAGGGATCCTCCCACCTTGGCCTCCCAGAGGGCAGGGATTATAGGCAGAAGCCACTGTGCCCAGCCACTTGATGCTTTTTTTTTTTGCAACAGAGTCTCAATAAGTCAGTCTCAGTAGATAGAGTGCTGTGGTTCTCTAGTTGGCCAGGTGGGCCTCACATGATCATGAGGGTCCTCATGACAGGGAGGGAGGGGGTGAGAGAGAAGGAGATGTGATGCAGAGGCCAGGGTGGGAAAGGGAGTTTGAAGATGGAAGACGGGGCCTCAGAAAGGGGAAGGAAACAGATTCTTTTCTAGACTCCAGAAGGAGTACAGTCATGCTGACTTTACAACTTCTCATCTCCAGAAGTACAAGATAATAAATTTATGTTGTTTTAAGCCACTGTGTTTGTGGTCACTTGTTAACAGCAGCAATAGGAAACTAACATAACAGCTTCATAAAACACAACCATGACCCTGGCCATACATGGAATAGCAGGGCCATGGCTGGCTGAGTTGGGGTGACAGAGATGAAGGGGCACGGAGACTGGCTCTGTCTTCTAACTGTGGCCCCCAGAGCCACATGAACCTTCAGAGACACAGCCACACTGAGGCTCCCGGACAAATTGGTGTTCTCTGGTGGAGCCAGAGCGCAGAGGAGAGGCTTGCCACGGCGCTCACTGCTCTACGCGGCTTTATGCAGCTCTGCCTCTCCATGGTGCACAGCGCCAGGCTCACCAGGCTCCTGCAGACTCTGCTGGGCAGGAAACAGATGTGCCAAGGGCCGGCCTGTCTGAGCAGCTGAGCTGTTTCTGCTCTCTCTAGATGGCTGGGCATCCACTCAGCTGGGGCGTTCGTTTGGAGCTAAGTCAAAATAGCTTGTGTCCGATCATTATGAGTAATAGTTCTCCTAGGTTTGGGGGTTTTTTGTTTATTTGTTTCTTGTGTTTTGTTTTTAAGACAGAATCTTAGTACGTTGCCCTCGGTAGAGTGCTATAGCGTCACAGCTCACAGCAACTTTAAACTCTTGGGCTTAAGCAATTCTCTTGCCTCAGCCTCCCAAGTAGCTGGGATTACAGGCACCCACCACAATGCCTGGCTATTTTTTTAGTTGTTGTTGTAATTGTCATTGTTGTTTTAGCAGGCCTGGACCTGGTTCAAACCCACCAGCCCTGGTGTGCATGGCCAGCGCCCTAACCCACTGAGCTGTGAGGTGCCCAGCCATCTCCTAGGTTTTGATCACTGCTTGTTTATTCATTGATTAATTGCCTCACAGGGCATTTACTGAGTATCTGACCAAGCCAAATATTGAGTTGGAGGCAATCAAGTCTTATTCCTGTTATCAAAAATGTGGTAGGTCGGCTCAGTGCCCGTAGCTCAGTTGTTAGGCCACCAGCCACATATATCAGGGCTGGTGGGTTTGAATCCAGCCTAGGCCTGCTAAAACGACAATGTCAACTACAACAACAACAAAAAGTAGCTGAGTATAGTGGTGGGCACCTGTAGTCCCAGCTACTTGGGAGGCTGAGGCAAGAGAATTGCTTAAGCCCAAGAGTTTAAGGTTGCTGTGAACGGTGATGCTATAGCACTCTACTGAGGGCAACATACTAAGATTCTGTCTCAAAAACAAAACACAAGAAACAAATAAACAAAAAACCCCCAAACCTAGGAGAACTATTACTCATAATGATCGGACACAAGCTATTTTGACTTAGCTCCAAACGAACGCCCCAGCTGAGTGGATGCCCAGCCATCTAGAGAGAGCAGAAACAGCTCAGCTGCTCAGACAGGCCGGCCCTTGGCACATCTGTTTCCTGCCCAGCAGAGTCTGCAGGAGCCTGGTGAGCCTGGCGCTGTGCACCATGGAGAGGCAGAGCTGCATAAAGCCGCGTAGAGCAGTGAGCGCCGTGGCAAGCCTCTCCTCTGCGCTCTGGCTCCACCAGAGAACACCAATTTGTCCGGGAGCCTCAGTGTGGCTGTGTCTCTGAAGGTTCATGTGGCTCTGGGGGCCACAGTTAGAAGACAGAGCCAGTCTCCGTGCCCCTTCATCTCTGTCACCCCAACTCAGCCAGCCATGGCCCTGCTATTCCATGTATGGCCAGGGTCATGGTTGTGTTTTATGAAGCTGTTATGTTAGTTTCCTATTGCTGCTGTTAACAAGTGACCACAAACACAGTGGCTTAAAACAACATAAATTTATTATCTTGTACTTCTGGAGATGAGAAGTTGTAAAGTCAGCATGACTGTACTCCTTCTGGAGTCTAGAAAAGAATCTGTTTCCTTCCCCTTTCTGAGGCCCCGTCTTCCATCTTCAAACTCCCTTTCCCACCCTGGCCTCTGCATCACATCTCCTTCTCTCTCACCCCCTCCCTCCCTGTCATGAGGACCCTCATGATCATGTGAGGCTCACCTGGATAATCCAGGCTCATCTCCTATATCAAGACGCCTAGCTTAATCATACCTTCTCCCCCTGCCATGTTAAGGGAACACAGTCGCAGCTCTGGAGGGTCAGGCCACAGACATCTTGCCGGGGCATTATTCTGTCTACCACAGCCATTTACTTTAGACACTGTGATATAATTGAGTATTTTTTTTCATATATGCTGCCTTATAATGCCCAAATTAAGCTGGAAATAAAAGAATGAAAACTGTAATGCAATACACCCAGTCTCCATCCCAAACAATTCCCACCACCCTCCAACCCAATACATCTTTCTCTGTGAAAGTGTTAATACCACATACTTCATATGCACGAAGGTAGAGCTGAGCTTTCAGGGATGAAGGCGTATCAGCAGATTCTGCCAGGTTAAAGATGAAGAATGGGGTTTTCATCCTGGGAGTGGGGGTGGGAACTTTCATTAAAATCATATTGTCAATTTCACAATTAGGGGTAAATCTTCCAGGGTTTTCTACTGATAAGGAATATATACAAACCTTATTGTATTATTTTTAATCCTCTCATATTCAGACACTTACAGTAAAACAGCACCCCACCCCCACTAAAACATTGATTCCATCCACACTGGCCACCACACCATTCACTGACACTGTTAGACAGCACCACTCACAACTCCTCCTCAGACACCCACTACTGTCACACAAGGGTAGCCAGGAGAAGGGAGGCATGCTGGCCTGTCACATATCCCTGAAGCTGCCGTCATGGCAGCTTATGCTAAGTGTGACCAATTCTTCAAAGGTTGCTAGACTCTTTGGCCACATGAACTTGTCCAAATTATATTCAGCACACCAAGAAAATCAACACCTGCCCAGATGATGATCTTCTTTCTTCTGTGTGATTTCCTCCAAGCTCTCCCTTCTATTACAGTGAAGAATCATGCACACATATGGTGTATCTGAGCAGTCTGATGTATTGGTCCCTATGACTAGACTGATAAGATGAAATGTGCCATTTTCTGACTTTTTCAAAAATGCTATTACATAAACCCTAACACATCTATTTTTTTGACCATTATTTGGGAGCTGTCTTTTTTGACCACTCTTTAAAAAGCTCTTTAAACTTACACAAGCCTTTTATATCAGAACTCCATTCTTGGTGCACAGTTCCTAGCTAAGATAGAGCATCCTTGTGTGTTTCCTGAATGAGCCCTCCACATGGACAAGGAACCCCCATTCATATATGACTTAGGACTTTTACATTAATATTTAGGCAAGAGTTTGTCAGTGTTAGTTATTTTGACTTTTAAAAAGAGACAGGAACCAAAAGAAGCCGTCGCATCCCTCTGAGATGTTCCATACAGGACAGTATGACCTCTATGAACAACAGGAAAGCATAACATCTATCACATTAGTGCTCAAATCTCATTTAACACATCAGACTGCTCCATTAGACTGTGAGCTCCATGGGGGTAGGAACTGTTGTATTCACATCTGCTTTGACACCTAGCATCTTGCCTGGCCTCTAATAGTTATTAAACAAGTGCTTAAGTAATTACCTGTCACATTCATTACAAGTGGAGATAGGGTTGGGACTATCAGCCTCTGCTCTATCAATCACTCTCAGTTTTGTTCAGTGGAGGCAGGGAAGCTCGGGAGTTCAGAGGTCCCAGAGTCAGACAATGTAAGCACTGGGTTCTGTCACTAGCAGCCATGTCTACTACCTGGCCTGGGGCAGGTAACCCTTCTACATCCAGTTTGTTTTTTGTATAAAACAGGGATAACAATAACTCCTTGGGTTATTGTGAGGATGAAATGAGATATTAATGTATAAATGATTAGCACAATGCCTCAAACAAACTAACTGCTCACGCAAGTTATTTTTATTATTACGACCATTCACTATACTCCCATAATTATACTTTTCTGCCATATTTAAAAGAGATTGTAAACACAGAAATGTAGATTAGTCACCTTGCTTGCCACATCTCTTCATTGGCCACAGATTCCCAAGAAGTTGAATCAAACCTGTAGTTTTAAGGAAACAGGAACATCTTGCTGTCAGCTACATTTATTGCTTTGGATAGGTAACACCTACTTTATGATCATTCAAGGCCAATAAAATTGGCTGGATCTTGAAGTACTGATAGTGTCAAACTAATAAACTTACTCCCCTAAAAAAGTTCAACTATTAGGAGTTTGAGTTTTGGTACATGTGTTCTTAATCTGTGTAATGAGCTCTAGTGCCTCATGGGAGCACATAAAGTGGGGTGTGTGGGTGGGAGGGAAGTAGGAAGAGGTCTAAAGAGAGGGGGACACCTGGCTGTGCCAAGTCATGGCTGAAATTAGGATGTCGCTCAAAGCATGAGGACCAAAGCATTGGCTTATTTTTCTTCCTTTTAATTATAATGTTTCTTATTAATTATCTATTTTGATAGAACAGAGATGAGTGATGTTATGTGCATGCACTTAATCTTCAGCTGTTTGAAGAGCAGTGTTACCTTCTAACTTCTCATTAGATGATGGAGGAGCATTTGATTTCAGCCCAACTGTCCACCCCTGGCAGCTACACAACAGTGTAGTCTGTGTTTGCTAAATTAACTTAAGAGAATGCTTATGTCATTTAAGAAATGTGATCTCTAAATTATAACCAATAGATTATATATCATCATCTTTAAATAACTCATAATTAAAAAAATTATTCATATATAATATTAAAAAAATAAAATTTTAACATATAATATTTAAAAAATAAAAGTTATATTACATATAATACTAAAAAAATTTAAAAACCTAGACACATTTGTCTAGGTAGTGACTCATTTTCCATATGGGCAAGAGTAAACTCTGTATAGAAATGTATGGCAGACTAGCAGTGCTCTAGCTGCATAACTAGCAGTGCTCCAGGTACATAACTAGCAGTGCTCCACGTATATAACTAGCAGTGCTCCAGCTGCATAACTAGCAGTGCTCTAGCTACATAACTAGCAGTGCTCTAGCTACATAACTAGCAGTGCTCCAGGTACATAACTAGCAGTGTTCCAACTGCATAACTAGCAATGCTCCAGCTGCATAACTAGCAGTGCTCCAGGTAC